>NC_079206.1:19370518-19428018 GCF_026745355.1 Beta vulgaris subsp. vulgaris
TCAAAAAAAGTTATTTCACATGCTTTGAAATCCATATTGGGTAAATGAAGGCCATTTCGGGCCGATTTTTGTTTCTCATGTTCAATGTACTTAGTTTCACGCATTTAGCCACATGTTAGGACATATTTAGCTCTAATAAAAACATATAAAACCATTAGAGTCAACTAAAATACATTCATATACTTGAAACCCATTTTGGGAAGATGAAACCCAATTTGGGTAAGTATAGGTCATTTTGGGCCGATTGTTGCTATTCATGTTCAATGTACTTTGTTTTTTGTATCTAGCCACATATTAGGACATATATAACTATAATTAAAACATATATAACCATTATAGTCAAGAAAAGTCAATTCACATGCTTTGAAACCCATTTTGGGTAAATGAATGCCATTTCGGGCAGATGTTTTGCTTTTCATGTTTAATGTACTTAGTTTACGCATTTAGCCACATGTTAGGACATATTTAGCTCTAATAAAAATTTATACAACCATTATAGTCAACTAAAATACATTCATATACTTTGAAACCCATTTTGGGAAGATGAAACTCATTTTGGGTAAGTAAAAGTTATTTCGGGCCGATTTTTGCTATTCATGTTCAATGTACTTTGTTTGTTGTATTTAGCCACATGTTAGGACATATATAACTATAATTACAACATGTATAACCATTAGAGTAAACAAAAGTCACTTCACATGTTTTGAAACCCATTTTGGGTAAATGAAGGCCATTTCGAGTCGATTTTTGCTTTTCATGTTAACCTTACCGTTGAACCCTAGTTTTGATGATGACAAAAGAACAAAGATGCAAACTAAGTAGTGAACTAATGAGTTATTTAAGTGTATGATTTTTAAGGTATCAATGAAAGGAACTAGGAGAATACTAAGTCAAGGAAGAAGTCAAGAGAGAATTTCAATGACTAAGTAAAGATGTTTCTAGAAGTTGATACTGGAGCAGCATTGGATCAAGAAGAATAAAAGCAGGGCGTTTTATTTTCTAGTTCCATTGTAAAAGGAACAAGTAATGTTGGTAAGGAACATTGGTAGTCTTATTTGAGAATGAGAGTTTGTTCCTTTCTAAGGAACAAACTAAATGACACTTATCAAATCTGTTAAAGGAACTTGACAATTTAAGAGGAACTAGACTTAAGCGTAAAGCAGAATAAACGGTTCAATTATGAAGTTGAGTAAGTCATGCCTAAATATTAGGTAACCGTTTTTCTCTAAGTAAAAATCAGTTTCAGTAGAAAATCTAAGGAAAAGATTTTGTTTTTCGAAAAAGATAAGAAAATTATTATTCGGTTTTTTAAAGATTTTATTTAAAGATAATATTTTCTTAAAAGATTTAATTTCAGTTTTAAATTAAACCTGTTTTAAATTGAACTGATTTTCGGATAAAAGCTCAAGCAACTCCTATAATCTAGGAGCAGTAACAACAACATGTCCACGTTCAAAAAGAGATCATGGGATCATGGGGTGTGTTAAGGAATGTGTTCCTTACGGGATTGAACAACATGGGATAATGGTTATAAACATGGACACACTTTTATTTCCCACGTTCTACATTATTGTTACTATAAATAATGAAGCTTAAATAAGTTCCAAGCTGTGTCTGACTAAGTAATTAAGTGAGTTTAACTAATTAAGTGTCAGTGCCTTCATTCTCTCATAATAGCCTTTTGTTCTTTGCTTACTTACTCTAATTCCATTAAGCTTATTTCGATCAATTGTATTTTGGTTTTTGGGGTAAGGGGACTTTGAGTGAAATTCTGTAAGAGAGAAGCTTTGAGTAAAGCTAGTAAGAGTGAGAAAACTTCGAGTGAAGTTGAGAGGAACTACTGTTAAGGGAACAATGGCTTAGGAACTTAAGGTGTGGCTCGAGAATAGAATTAGGTTGTAACAAAGTTGTTTGGCCTAATTAGTGAAAGAGTTGAGTTTCAAATCCCTAGTGGTCGAGGTTGTTTCTTCTTGTTGGGCCCAAGAAGTTTTTCCTCGTAAAAATCCCTTGTGTTCCTCTAGCTTCTTTATTCGTTTAAGTTTAAATTTCCGCAAAAAGTTATGTTTATTTCTACACATATAATTCACCCCCCCCCCTCTTGTAGTGTTCCTAGGGAAATAACACTTACTTTGTTTTTTTTATTTAGCCACATGTTTTCGTTGATGTATATGTATATGGGAAATTAAATATTTGTTTTTTTTTCTATAGAATTTGTTCCATATTACTCCTAATGAATCTAATAAGGCGTTGTTCCTATCCGCGGTGGTCGAAAGATTTAGAGCTTTCAAAAGCAAAACTAGTTAGTGGATGGATCACGAAACAGAGAAAGAGGAATGAAAAGAGGAGGAAAATTCAAAAATCAAATAAAAATTAGACGGATAAACAAAAAAGGACGGGGGAGAGGAAGATCCACGACAACCGGATATCATGCCTTTTGAGATTTGGTCACATATAAAAGCAGAAGATTGGGAGGCATTTGTTGCCCAAAATATTATGCCGGCAAATGGTGGTAAGTATTGTTCTCTAAGCTATATTAGAATTTGCATATATACATTTAGTACAATTAGATGTGTTTTCAGACTAACCATGTTATCTTATTGGCTAAGGGTGAGAAACATGCACAGAGTGCAAGACAGAGGAACCACTGCCATCATATGGGTTCCTACACTTAAGCGAGGGCAAGACATGTGTGGATTGACGACCAATTTTATCCTTCTACGACGACATCTTCTACCTCCAACGCTGCATCTATCAAAGTTGACCGTGTCACTGATTGGTGGTGCTCCATGCATAGGCGTGATTCAGGAAATAAAATGACCATTTCAGATTCGGGGACCTTGAAGATAGCCAATGCCGTTGTAAGTACCCTCAATCCTTTTAAATTGCTCCCTCGATTTTTTTTCTCCCCCACTTTTTTTTGTTGCCCCACCTCTGCTACCACCTCGCCAGCCTGCCCCGCTCCAGCAAACTCCCTTGTGCAACCTTCCCCACCTCTGCCACCCCCTCCCAGCCTGCCTCACCCCTGCCACCCACCTCCACAACCTTCCCCACCCTTGCACACCCCCTCATTAGCCTACCCCATCCCTACCACCTTTCCCCAGCTTGCCCCAACCCTACAAACCCCCCTCCCCAGCCTGCCCCACCTTTTGCCACCCTCTCCCTAGCCTGCCCCACCCCTGCAGACCCCCCTCCCCAGCCTGCCCCACCTTCTCCCACCCTGCAGCACTATTGCCCCCACCATCCTGTCCCACCTTTCAAGCTGCTGCCTCCACCAGCCAGCCACCCTCCCACCTGCCAACCCTCAGACCTTGCTGCCCCCTCCCCTTAATACCCTCCCCCTAGCACACTCGCTCTCATTCACTTGCACAATCCCCCTCTTCCTTGCAAAAACCTCCCTTGTTAATTTGTTAATTTTTTTTTTGGCAATTCAAAGTATTTATGGACTACCAAAAAATATGGAGTACAACCTAAGGAGTGTAGCTACAACCACACTACACTCAAGCACAATCTACTAAGCTTTTAAGAAATTAACAAATGTCTTTCCAGCTCACTACATCTACAAAAGACTCTAAATACAACCTCCTTTGCAATCAGATTAGGAGGCGACAAAGAGTTCCTAAACACTTTACTATTTCTTTGTAACCACACATCATATATACTCTCAGTAAAGAGCATGACATATACTTTGTCAATACTTTTTGTACTTCTGGCTTTTTTAGAAATACATTCTCCATATTTGAATCAGTAAGAGGGTGCCTTTGTAAGTGACTTAACACCTGCTTCCACACATCACAACTGTAACTACAGTTGAAGAAAAGATGTTGACTAGTTTCAATCTGCTGGTTGCAAATTTTACACATAAGACTGATGCTAGCTGGATGTGGCTAATCTTGTCAAGCAATGCAAGCCACAAAATGAATTTACTCTTTGGAGTAGCTTTGTTGTTACATATCCGTCTTCTCCAATCAACTTTAACAAAATTGCCTCGAAGTTTGTTGTAGGCCTCCTTAATGCTGAAATTTTGCTGGTTGCTAATGGCACTCCATCCACCTATTCCCTCTAACAAGCTCCTGTACTCAATGATTTTCCTTAACATCCAAGAGATGTTAGTACTCAAAGTAACCTCCATCACATTTCTTCTCTTAATGTAATAGGCATTAATCCATCTTACCCACAACTTATCTTGTTTAAAAGCAATAGCCCAAAGCAATTTGAGAATGGAAGCTTTATTCCAGGCTCTCATATCCACCGCATTCCACCCCCAGCAGACTTAGGAAGCTGAAAAGTCCATGCTACTGGAGCCTTCTTAGACTAGTCAATTGCATCAGTCCACTGAAATCTTCTACATATGGATTCCATTGCCTTGATTAGTTTCTTAGGAAGAGGGAAGATTTGTGCCCAAAAATTTTGCATACTTCCCATAATAGACTGGATCAGTTGCAATCCTCCTGCATAAGAAAGGAAATGGGCCATCCATCCTTGAGCTCTGGCAGTAATTTTATCAAGCATGGGTTTACATTTGAGTGAAACTAAGCTTCTTTGTAGCCAAAGAGACCCCAAGATATCTGAAGGGAAGAGACCCAATAGGCATGTTGATCCTTGCTGCAAGGTGAACTGCTGCTTCCTGGTTGATGCCAGCAAAATAAATACAACTTTTTTCATTATTAGCTTCCAGCCCTGAAGCTCTTGAAAATCTTTTAAAAGCCCTATAAATTTCCTTCACTAACCCCTGATCAGCCCTTGCAAACATGAGTAAATCATCTTTAAACATTAAATGTGTAAGCTTAATTCTCTTACACTTTGGATGATGAGTGAAAATTGCATTCATATCCCCCAGAAATCTACTAAGATACTCCATGCTTATAACAAAAAAGAAAGGAGACAGGGGGTCCCCTTGTCTTAGCCCTTTCTTGGCAGGGAATGGTTTTGTAGGGCAACCATTCAACAAGATAGAGTAAGACATAGTTGTCACACAGATCATCACCCACTAAATAAATTGAGCTGGAAAACCCAACTCTTTCAGCATACTTTCCAGGAACACCCACTCCACAAAGTCATATGCTTTCCTAATGTCAACTTTAATGACACATCTAGGAGACATATGACTCCTATTGTACCCCCTAATCAATTAAGTTGCTAACAAAATATTTTCCCCAATTTGTTTCCCTGGCATGAATCCGGATTGTGAGCTACACTCCACTTCATTTATGACTTGTTGCAGCCTTTTAGTTAATATCTTAGAGATGATTTTGTAGATAAGGGTACAACAGGCAATAGGCCTATACTCTTTAGCTTGAGTTGGGTTATCAACCTTAGGTATTAAGGTGATAGATGTGATATTAACAGGCTTATACATCAGATTACTTTCAAAGAATTCGAGGACACCAGAGTACACCTCAGGTTTAATCACTGACCAAGTTTTCTTGAAAAAAACTGCATTGAAACCATCTAAGCCTGGAGCCTTAGCATCATCAATAGAAGCCAGAGCTACATCTATTTCATGAGTGGTGACAGGTTGCATAAGCAGATTGCAGGTCTGTTGAGAAAGCCTTGGTCCCTTTCTAACCATAGCCAGATCAATAGCCTCGATGGACTCAGAACTAGTGCCCAACAGCTTCATGTAGAAAGCTTTAATCTCTTCTCCATTCATCACAGGGTCAATCAAAATGTCACCTTGGGAGTTGTGCAGCATAGCTATTTTGTTTTTTGCATTTCTCACTTTGATAGCTGGAAAATAGAACTTAGAATTAGTATCACCTTGTGATAGCCAACGAATTCTAGATTTTTGCTTGAGAACACTCATGTCAATGAGGGACCACTTCTTCAACTTCTCTAAGATTTCTTTCTCATTTTCTTGAAGCTCAGTATCATGATTCAAATCAGGTTTGGCCTGCAAAATTTCTAACTATCTCCTGTAATCATCAACTTTGCAATGAGCTTGGGAGTAGCTATTGGCATGGAACACTTTAATAGCCTCCTTTGTCTTGTTCAGATTAACCCACAGCTTCTTCATCTTCCAGCTACAGTGGGGAGAGCCCCAAGCATTCTTAATCATCTCTATAAACCCCCTATGATCAACCAAGTGATTAAGAAATCTAAAAGGTCTACTACCACCTTCATGATGTGCTTCAGCAAGTGAGAAAAGCAAAGGAGAGTGATCTGAGACTCCTTTGTTAAGATACTTCAAGACAACATCTGAATACTGGCTCACCCATTCAACATTAACAATAGCCTTGTCTATCCTTCTTGATATTCTATCAGCTCCATGGCCCTTATTACTCTATGAATAAAAATTCCCACTAGTTGGTGCTTCAGAAAGACAATCGTCCACCAGGAAGTTACTGAAATCCACAGTTTCAGCATGAGTAACATCATTTCCTTGCAATCTGTCAATAGCCTGGTAAATAGCATTATAATCTTCCATCAAAATGCAAGGAGATTGGATATTGTTCACAAACCTTCCAAGATCATCCCATAAGCTTTCCTATCCTCAATTGTATGAAGCCCATAAATAGCAGCAAAATAGAACAAACATTCATCCAGAGTGTTTTGGACCTCAACAATAACAAATTTCTCAGAAGAGAGATAAGTCTCACCCTGACTTCACCCTTCACGCATCCAAGATTAGTAGACTATAGTTACATATCCAATTCCATATGTCTCCCAATTTCTTCTGAATCTTACCTTGGTTATGAGGTCTAACTCTAATTTCAAGTAGAGCACACACAGTCACTTTATTAATATGAAGGAAAATTTTAATCTCCTTCAACTTGAAGGGGTCATTCATACCCCTTATATTCCAGCTGGTGAAAATCATTAAGATAAATAGGGATTTGGTCCCCTAGCACCCCCAAGAAAACCTGAGCCAAACTGAAGCTGCACACCACTCTGGATACCCTTCCCTTTATCTTTTGTTTTCCTTGTGACAACTTTCCAGGCCCTTCCATCCTCACTACCTGCCCCCACATTTGCATGCGTGGCAACTGGAGTGATAATATCTCCTTCCTCTGCAATCAACATCTGAATATTGGCTCACCCATTCAACATTAACAATAGCATTGTCTATCCTGCTTGATATTCTATCAGCTCCATGGCCCTTATTACTCTATGAATAAAAATTCCCACTAGTTGGTGCTTCAGAAAGACAATCGTCCACCAGGAAGTTACTGAAATCCACAGTTTCAGCATGAGTAACATCATTTCCTTACAATCTGTCAATAGCCTGGTAAATAGCATTATAATCTTCCATCAAAATGCAAGGAGATTGGATATTGTTCACAAACCTTCCAAGATCATCCCATAAGCTTTTCCTATCCTCAATTGTATGAAGCCCATAAATAGCAGCAAAATAGAACAAACATTCATCCAGAGTGTTTTGGACCTCAACAATAACAAATTTCTCAGAAGAGAGGATAAGTCTCACCCTGACTTCACCCTTCACGCATCCAAGATTAGTAGACTTATAGTTACATATCCAATTCCATATGTCTCCCAATTTCTTCTGAATCTTACCTTGGTTATGAGGTCTAACTCTAATTTCAAGTAGAGCACACACAGTCACTTTATTAATATGAAGGAAAATTTTAATCTCCTTCAACTTGAAGGGGTCATTCATACCCCTTATATTCCAGCTGGTGAAAATCATTAAGATAAATAGGGATTTGGTCCCCTAGACCCCCAAAAACCTGAGCCAAACTGAAGCTGCACACCACTCTGGATACCCTTCCCTTTATCTTTTGTTTTCCTTGTGACAACTTTCCAGGCCCTTCCATCCTCACTACCTGCCCCCACATTTGCATGCGTGGCAACTGGAGTGATAATATCTCCTTCCTCTGCAATCAACATCTGAATATTGGCTCACCCATTCAACATTAACAATAGCATTGTCTATCCTGCTTGATATTCTATCAGCTCCATGGCCCTTATTACTCTATGAATAAAAATTCCCACTAGTTGGTGCTTCAGAAAGACAATCGTCCACCAGGAAGTTACTGAAATCCACAGTTTCAGCATGAGTAACATCATTTCCTTGCAATCTGTCAATAGCCTGGTAAATAGCATTATAATCTTCCATCAAAATGCAAGGAGATTGGATATTGTTCACAAACCTTCCAAGATCATCCCATAAGCTTTTCCTATCCTCAATTGTATGAAGCCCATAAATAGCAGCAAAATAGAACAAACATTCATCCAGAGTGTTTTGGACCTCAACAATAACAAATTTCTCAGAAGAGAGGATAAGTCTCACCCTGACTTCACCCTTCACGCATCCAAGATTAGTAGACTTATAGTTACATATCCAATTCCATATGTCTCCCAATTTCTTCTGAATCTTACCTTGGTTATGAGGTCTAACTCTAATTTCAAGTAGAGCACACACAGTCACTTTATTAATATGAAGGAATTTTAATCTCCTTCAACTTGAAGGGGTCATTCATACCCCTTATATTCCAGCTGGTGAAAATCATTAAGATAAATAGGGATTTGGTCCCCAGCACCCCCAAGAAAACCTGAGCCAAACTGAAGCTGCACACCACTCTGGATACCCTTCCCTTTATCTTTTGTTTTCCTTGTGACAACTTTCCAGGCCCTTCCATCCTCACTACCTGCCCCCACATTTGCATGCGTGGCAACTGGAGTGATAATATCTCCTTCCTCTGCAATCAACATCTGAATATTGGCTCACCCATTCAACAAACACTTCTATCCTGCTTGATATTCTATCAGCTCCATGGCCCTTATTACTCTATGAATAAAAATTCCCACTAGTTGGTGCTTCAGAAAGACAATCGTCCACCAGGAATTACTGAAATCCACAGTTCAGCTAACATCATTTCCTTGCAATCTGTCAATAGCCTGGTAAATAGCATTATAATCTTCCATCAAAATGCAAGGAGATTGGATATTGTTCAAACCTTCCAAGATCATCCCATAAGCTTTTCCTATCCTCAATTGTATGAAGCCCATAAATAGCAGCAAAATAGAACAAACATTCATCCAGAGTGTTTTGGACCTCAACAATAACAAATTTCTCAGAAGAGAGGTAAGTCTCACCCTGACTTCACCCTTCACGCATCCAAGATTAGTAGACTTATAGTTACATATCCAATTCCATATGTCTCCCAATTTCTTCTGAATCTTACATTGGTTATGAGGTCTAACTCTAATTTCAAGTAGAGCACACACAGTCACTTTATTAATATGAAGGAAAATTTTAATCTCCTTCAACTTGAAGGGGTCATTCATACCCCTTATATTCCAGCTGGTGAAAATCATTAAGATGAATAGGGATTTGGTCCCCTAGCACCCCCAGAAAACCTGAGCCAAACTGAAGCTGCACACCACTCTGGATACCCTTCCCTTTATCTTTTGTTTTCCTTGTGACAACTTTCCAGGCCCTTCCTTCCTCACTACCTGCCCCCACATTTGCATGCGTGGCAACTGGAGTGATAATATCTCCTTCCTCTGCAATCTGCTCTAGAGGTTCCTCTGGAGGTATAGGAATGGTAGGCTATACACTACTAGTGGTAAGAAGCTCTAAATTGACAGCAGGATTCACTTTCTTTGGTACCCATTTCAGAGTAACCCTAGGTTTTGCTCTGACTTCTGGTAAAGCACCACAGTTATACCCAATGTTACTACATTTCATGTATTAAGGAGGTAACCATTCATAAACCACCTTCTGATTAAAAAAAGTGCCATTAGGATCCTCCACTATGACATTTTCTGGCAACTTCTGCGTTACATCAATCTCCACAAGCACTCTCGCAAAAGAGATTTTCAAACCTTTTCTAGTGCATTCATCAGCAAACAGGGGAACTCCTAGTAAACTCCTTATCCTGCTTAGAGAATCTCCACCCCAACAACTGAGTGGCAGGTTTGGAAATTTTACCCACACAAGTACTACTTTCAATATCTCTTCATGAAAATTAAAACTAGCACACATTTCTTAACTAGCATTGCTTTACCATAGAATAGATGAGGCCCAACAAGAAGAATACGATCTCTATCCTCCTTAGAGTTCAATTTAACAATGAAGAAACCCACTTCACGCTTGAAGACGGCTGGTTCATGAGTCAATTGCCAAAAAACATTCACATATTGTAAAATAGAAGTGAGAGTGGCATTTTGGCCTACAATATATACTACCAAAGCAAATTCCCAGTTCTTTGTTTGTGTATCCACATCTCTTTAATCAAGTTTAGCAACCAGGTCTCAATTAACTATAACAGGAGCTACAAAATTCAACCCCATACCTTTCTCGGAGATACGTGACTGTCTTGTAAAGCCTTTCCATCGTAGCTGAGGTTCCTCAACTTGAGATTTCTCCACCACCTCTGGTTGTTGTTCATTAGTTACTGTTCCATTGATTTTTGCCACCGGGTCACCCAAAGCCTGAGATTTTGTAGTAGTATCAACCATCTATGAAGATCCCGGCGTCGACGAGCTACTCGCCTGCCCAGGAGTCTTCTTTTTCCGGCCCACATCGACCGTTGGTACAGGATAGCAAAGAACCTAATTGTGCGCCAGCAGAGGGTTTTAGGAGTTAATTTGTTATTTTTTAAAACTAACACTTTTTTTTTCCATAATCTATGTAGATGGGGCTCAAGCAAAAGGAGGTTAGCGGCGAGTTCACTCCTGAAGCCAACAAAGATGCTCTTTACGAGACTTTGGGAAAGGACCATAATGGACGTTTGAGGGGTTTTGGTGGTATTCGTCTCGGTGTGATAAAAGCCTATTCTAAAGATTCTTCCATGGGTACAATGTCACACTCTAATATTCCGCACCACATGATATGGAAGTTATGGCACAAGCTATCCAAGAAGAAGTTTACGAAGGAAATTACAGATAAGGTGATGGAGAAACTCACAGAAAGTTTCAACGCGGTCCTTTCAGAGTATGGTTTACTGGTGGTACGTCAACCTAAACTGGATCGGCCTTTGGAGGATAAAGCTAGCCATCCTAATACACAAAAATCAGCAGCATCTATACTTGAGTTAGAGGTAACTACTATCCTTCTTAATTATAATTTCAAAAACTAAGTAATTATATAAACTAACCTCAATTCATATACTTTTGAACAAAGAAATGCCTTGTCATCTTTTAGTAGATGTAAAAGATGAGGGTTTGATTGTGGTGGCTGAAGGAAATGCACAACCACGAAGTGAACGAGCATAGTCTATCATGAGTCTGTGAACAATGAGCACTTGGCAGTTAGTGTAGTCACCATCACTCCTAGTTACGAAGACTTGGCTGTCCCATTGCCTAACCCGTCAGTTGATATAAATGTCTTGACCGACGCTCGTGGTGGTTATGTGTTGTGGCCATCGGCATGGGTGATGTTTTAAGACAAGGTAAAATGAAGCAACTAAAGTCTTCATTCATATTGATTTATTTAATTCATATATATTAAGTATTAACTAAGTAAGTTGAATGTTTTTCCGTTTGAATCAATAGGTTTTGGAGAGAATAAAGAAGCCTACGGAAAGCAAGGCGGACTCACTTCCTTTAGAAAAGGTGAAGGAAAAGGAGGGTTCAAGCAAGCCAAAGAAGGCGATTTCAGGGAAAGGAACGTAAGTCTCCAAAGGTTCAAGTCGCCAACAAAACCCTTCGAAAGATACTTAGATTGAGTTATCAACGCTTCAATGTATCACTAAGGCATGCTTATAGCTACATGCAAATATGCATGATGTCTGGATGATACACCTATGGAGGTGAAGTTGGGTACCACGACATTCAATTACCACGAGGAAACATCGACATGGGTGTCCAAGGTTGATGTGAAGGAGTTCCTTTGTAGAGAGATGTTGAATGTTTCATTGATTCAAGCATTCATGAGGTATAACATTTGTACTTATGAAATATATGAACTTTCTTTGCAATATCTAATAATATATCTATATTATGTACTTGGTTGTGCCTTCAATTGAAGATTACTCCAAGATTCTCCTTGTCAACGCGATCAGTTTGGGTGGTTATATCCCAATTTCGTCCGAGTTGATAATTGTTTGCAAAACACAGCTGAGGTTAAGGAGTATATTTGGCTGTCTCAAAACAGCTAAAGGTTCACAACATAAGTTCATATTTGGCCCTTGATTTGAAGAGTGTAGTCCTTAACCTTGTATCCATTTTTACCACTTAATAATTATTATACAATACAAGTACCAACATGATTGCTTCCTAACATTTTTTTGGGATTATATTGCCCATTGGTTGCTTCTTGTAATTTTTCCTTCAAACAACACAGTATATCAGTTTGATTCTGCAGCTCAAGATCCACCATGATCCTTGCTTACTCCTTGAATCATGCATAAATAGGTATTTTTGTTAATTAAAATACTTATTATTAGCATAACACGTTTCACTAATTTTTTACTTTCTCTACTTCTCACATGAAATTAAGATAACTCCAGTTGTTTGAAGAAGGTTGAGAGAATAAGAAAAGTTCCTCAGCAGAAAACGATGAAGGTAATTCATATTATTTTTTATACTTCTTTCTTTTACAAAAAACAAACATGTATGTTTCCTACATGATTTTTTAATGTAATTATATAATTAGTGTGCTCAACAACCCAGGGGAACCGAGTGAGGCTACTATGTCTTGAGGTTCATGTTCGATATAGCCTCAAGTTGCAAGGAAGTCAGGGATATTGAGAAGGTATTATACATAACAACCCATTTTGGCCTTATCAGGCCTATTATGGCCTTTCAAGTTTAATTTACAAAGTTTTCCATATTTAGCCACATGTTAGGACATATAAAGTACTAATATCAACATATATAACAATTAGAGTCAAGAAAAACCAATTTTCATGCTTTGAAACCCATTTTGGGTAAATGAAGGTCATTTAGGACCGATATTAGATTTTCATATTCATTCTCCTTAATTTTCGCATTTAATCTCATGTTAGAACATTTATAACTGTATTAACAACATATTAAAACCATTAGAGTCAAGGAAAGTCCACTCATATGCTCTCAATCCATTTTGGGTAAATGAAAGGTCTTTTCGAATCGATTTTGGCCTTTTAAATTCAATTTACTTAGTTTCCCAAATTTATCCACATGTTCGGACATATATGGTACTAATAGAAACATATATAGCCATTCGAGTCAAGAAAAACCATTTTTCATGCTTTGAAACCCATTTTGGGTAAATGAAGGTCATTTAGGCCCATATTAGATTTTTCATGTTCATTCTCCTTAATTCTCGCATTTAGTCTCATGTTAGAACATGCATAGCTATAATAAAAACATATTTACCATTAGAGTCAATTAAAGTCCATTCATATGCTCTCAATCCATTTTGGGTAGATAAATGTCATTTTGGGTAAATGAAGGTATTTTCGGATTAATTTTGGCCTTTCAAGTTCAATTTACTTAGTTTCCCACATTTAGCCACATGTTAGGACATATATAATACTAATAGCAACATATATAACCATAAGAGTCAAGAAAATCCATTTTTCATGCTTTGAAACCCATTTTGGGTAAATGAAGGTCATTTAGGGCCGATATAAGATTTTCATGTTCATTCTCCTTAATTCTCGCATTTTGTCTCATGTTAGAACATATATAGATATAATAAAAATATATTTAACCATTAGAGTCAAGTAAAGTCCACTAATATGATCTCAATCCATTTTGGGTAGATAAATGTCATTTTCGGTAAATGAAGGTCTTTCCGGGCCTATTTTGGCCTTTCAAGTTCAGTTTACATAATTTTCCACATTTAGCCACATTTTAGAACATATATGGTACTAATACAAACATATATAACCATTAGAATCAAGATAAACCATTTTTCATGCTTTGAAACCCATTTTAGGTAAATGAAGGTCATTTAGGATCGATATTAAATTTTCATGTTCATTAACCTTAATTCCCACATTTAGTCTCATGTTAGAGCATGACAACATATTTAACCATTAGAGTCAATTAAAGTCTACTCATGTGCTCTCAATCCATTTTGGGTGGATAAATGTCATTTTCGGTAAATGAAGGTCTTTTCGGGCCTATTTTGGCCTTTCACGTTCAATTTACATAGTTTTCCACATTTAGCCATATGTTAGGATATATATAGTATTAATAGCAACATATATAACCATTAGAGTCAAGAAAAATCAATTTTCATGCTTTGAAATCCATTTTGGGTAAATGAAGGTCATTTAGGGCCAATATTAGATGTTCATGTTCATTCTCCTTAATTCTCACATTTAGTCTCATGTTAGCAAATATATAGCTATAATAACAACATATTTAACCATTAGAGTCAATTAAAGTCCATTCATATACTCTAAATTCATTTTGGTAAATAAATGTCATTTTGGGTAAATGAAGGTCTTGTTGGATCGATTTTGGCCTTTCAAGTTCAATTTACTTAGTTTCCCACATTTAGTCGCATGTTAGGACATATATAGTACTAATAGCAACATATATAACCATTAGAGTCAAGAAAAACCATTTTTCATGCTTTGAAACCCATTTTGGGTAAATGAAGGTCATTTAGGGCCGAAATTAGATTTTCATGTTCATTCTCCTTGATTCTCGCATTTTGTCTCATGTTAGAACATGTATAGCTATTATAACAACATATTTAACCATTAGAGTCAAGTAAAGTCCACTCATATGATCTCAATCCATTTTGGGTAGATAAATGTCATTTTTGGTAAATGAATGTCTTTTCAGGTCTATTTTGGCCTTTCAAGTTCAATTTACATAGTTTCCACATTTAGCCACATGTTAGGAGATATGTGGTACTAATAGCAACATATATAACCATTAGAGTCAAGAAAATCCATTTTTCATGCTTTGAAACCCATTTTGGGTAAATGAAGGTCATTTAGGGACGATATTAGATTTTCATGTTCATTCTTATCAATTCCCGTATTTAGTCTCAGGTTAGAGCATGTATAGCCATAATTACAACATATTTAACCATTAAAGTCAAGTAAAATCATTTTTCATGCTTTGAAACCCATTTTGGGTAAATAAAGGCCATGTCAGACCAATTTTTTAATTTTCAGCTCAACTTTCATTAACCTCCCGCACTTAGCTAGACACATTTTAAGCTTATATATAGTTCTAATAATTAAGTACATATGAAAGTAAATGAGTCAACTAAAGTTCACTCACATGCTATGAAACCCATTATGGGTAATTATGATTGTCATTCTTGGCCGATTTTTGGTTTTTAAGCTCGATTTTCTTAATTCTTACATTATATATTATTTTCTTAATCTCTTTAGAGTCAACTAAAGTCTTATGTGTGTTTCGTTATGTCTGTTTTATAAGGTATTCCTCAAGGACAAGCCAAGGGAGGGTTTTTTAACCACCTCCGAGATAAACGATGTTCTGGATTTGCTAGCACACTACCTTACCGATATTTGCATGTGAAGATGATGTCGCAACTTTGAGCTTCGTTGTTCTTATTATGTTACTAGCTACTTACACTATGTTTATTTTTGTTTTGATTTTAGTACTTATTTAAAACTTCATTTGTAGTACATTCTCATATATATTATATATATATATATATATATATATATATATATATATATAATATATATTAATATATATATATATATATATATATATATATATTCATTGTGACTTTATACGACGCGTGCGTGAGATGTTTTGAGAGAAATTGAATTGCGGCGATAAATTAAATTGAACTGAACTGAAATTAATCGAACTAAATTGAACTTAAAATAAGTACAAAAGAACAGGGGATGAGTCTCACTCCTTGCAAGAGACTTTAAATTATCTATTCTAATATAATATTTATTCCTCCCAACTTTCCAAAATATAGTTCCCATTTTTATTTTGGGTGTCCCAAAATATAATTCTCGTTTCTATATCAAGTTTCACATTTTTCCGTAGCTTGTCTAGAAAAATTGTGTCCCCATCATTTATTTGCTTCTTGAATTTTGTTTTTTGCTTTGTTTTTCCAATTCAAGTGTTACAATTAATTTTCTTTCACAAATTATTCTTCATTCTCTATTCCAAAATCATCTTTTCTCATACAATATTATTTAAATAAACATAAAAAATGTTATTGTTTCTTTTAGATTCTACTTATCTTAATTTTCGTAAAAATAGAAATGGAAAACATATATTCAAACAAGGGAAGTATTAGTCAATTCTATAGATTTAAGAGCATTGGTCGTGCAACCACACCAATTCTAGAGATTTAAGAGCATCATACAGCAATCAAGACACGGAGTTCAAGAATGAGGGAAGAGATGGGAGACAGAAGAAAAAAAAGAAGAAAAGAGAGAAGAATAAAGAAAGATATATACGAATGAAGACAAAATGGGGATGGATTTACATTGTTGAAAGTTCCAAGCCAAATGAAATTCAGGTCCACCACCTCTATGATCAGAATTGATAAAAATTAAAATAGAAGCTAAGTACTCAGAATTAATTAACTCAAATCTTGGATTAGAATAGAAATAAATATATTAAGGTATATACTAATAGTAAGATTCCTTTTTCCATACCTCGATATATGTTTGCTTTGGTTAACTAATATATTTATTTGCTTGTTCATAGGGAAACTGACATCTTAGTGTGTTGTAATTGCATGTGTACGATATCCTTTGTACCGACAAAATTTGGATACTTCTAGCCTAGATCACCTGATATTAGGAAGAAAATTAAAGTTAGAAAATTCTTATTCCATGCAACAACCTAAAAAGAAAATTGGTATTATTTTGAAATCTTGTGATATTGAAATTATTTAAGTTAAATTTTCCCATTACAGAAGTAATCTATAGCTAGATGGGTAGATGAGGGTGTACAAGGAGCCAACAGCACGGGACCCCCAAAACTATAAAGGCCCCAAAATATATTATTTTGAAAATTTTACTTCATATTTGAAGAAATCACCCTTGTTTCCCACCCTTAATAAATTTGTCAATGATTTATCTTTAGATTTTCAAGTTTCCATCTTTAGAACTATAACCTTCCATCTTTATTTTCTATAAATTTTGGGGCCAATTTTCATGTTAGAACCGGGGCCCCAAAATCTTCAAGACGGCCCTGTCTATAGCCATTTCATTACTATTATACTATATACTTCCTCCGTTTCTAAATAAGTGCAACATTTGTATAGTGTTTACTATTCACAGTTTAAACTTTAATTAGATTTGGTGATTTACATTTTAGGAAAAACATAGTCATATGGGATCTTGTTAGATTCGTCTGAATGTGAATTTTTTTAATATCAACTTTTTATAATTTTTACTTATTGATAATTGAAGATATTAATGGTTAAACTAATGCATTGGCAAACGTGCAAACAAGAAATGTTGCACTTATTTAGAAACGGAGGAAGTAGATCATCATTTGCTTTTGCACGATGTTTTAGGAGATGTAACAATTTGAAACAATTTTAAATTAATGTTAATGAGCATCTACGAGGTAGAGAATATTGTTTGTACAATTATATTTATTCCTCAAAACATGTAAACATTTCAAGCTAAATTCTCAATACCGAGGAATGGTTGACATTCATATTATGACACCCTTCTTGATTATATACTCTATACTATAATTCTTTTAACATTTATACTAACTAAACATACTATACTATATAATGCCTGCCTCTTCATTATGATGTGATCGAGTTTTATGCTGCCAGAGAACAGAAATTGTCAGTATCTTCTATTTCTGCTCCGTGTTGATCGCTGCACACAATCCCTTGTTTTCTTGTGCTTTAATTTATAGTCCTACTACTAATATATTTAGAGAATATATAGAACTAATAATTAATTATATCATGCACGTAATCACAAGCAAATGCTAGTCCTTCTGTCGATAGGTATCCTTATAATAGTTAACTTACAACTTTTAAAATTTGATTAATAAATAGCACCAAAAAATTAAGAATGAATCTGAAATTTAAATTGCATTGTGTTGTTGATATTATTTATTTTCGTAAACTCTTTCTATTTTTATTTTACGCATATAATCTTAAAAGTATTGGATATCCCTTTGGTTGTAGCAATAATGGAAAAAACGCAAGGACTGTCGTACAAGGGTTGCGATTTATTGCAAAACGCAGCCCTTAAAAGTAAAGGGTTGCGGTTAGCCCAAAACCGCAACCCTTTATTAATAAAAAGTTGCGGTGTTTGAGATAACCGCAACCCTTAATAGTGAAGGGATGCGGTTAGCCCAAAACTGCAACCCTTAATTACTAGAGGGCTGCAGTTTTGGACGAAACCGCATCCCTTTATAATTAATTCTCGTGGTTGATGGGCTTATATTGAGCGCACAAATTAAACCTACCATTCCATCTAGTGCACAGCTTCCGTTCTCACCCTCATCTTTCTATCTCCTCACTCTCATTTCTCTCTCTCGTTCGTCTCTTCCCTCACAAATCTTCACATCACCACAAATCTCTCATTCTCGGTGGCTCTCAGATCTCCTCCTTTGTCTCAGGGCTGTCGGATCTCCTCTCATAAATCTCGCTGGCATTTGCGCACAAACGGTCGCGCACACCACCACACCACTTGCCTCTCGTTGCGCACACCACCACACTACTTGCCTCTCGTCGCGCACACCACTCGCCTTTCATCGCACACATTAACTATACTCTTGTCGTCGCGTTCACTACATTCAGATCTAGGGTTTGAGATTTATTAGTTTTTGTCATTTTTTATTATTTTGTTTGTATTTGTTGGTTCGTGATTGAAGTCGTTTTTGATCAATTCTTTATTCGTATTTTAGTTTTTTTTATTTGGCGGTATGTTGTTGGTTCGTGATTGTCGTCAATTTTTAGCCTATATTATTATTTTCGGATTTTCTATATGGTGGAATGCTGTTGTTTGGAGTAACAATCGTCTTCTCTTGTTGTATGATGTTGTTTGGGGTAACAATAATAATGTTTGAAATTTATATAATTTGATTTTTACGCTTATCAACACGAAAGGTTAATTGTTAACATCTTCAATTATCAAAAAGTAAAAAGTATTATTAGATGTGTAATTGAAACAATATTTGTTGAGATGAATGTAACATACGTAAGGTCCCACATGACTATTTTTTTTTTTGCTTACATAAGATTACGAATGATGGTTAAAGTGATCAGTATGTGAAGTGAATAATGTAAATATACAAGTATGGTCACTAGTGGAAAAATGAAAAAGGGCTACGCTGAAAAAGGCATGTAGGGCTGCACTTTTTGATAGCAGCCCTTTCAATAGCAGCCCTTCACTTTTTAAGTAGCACTGCGCTAGACAAGCGCAGCCCTTCACAAGGAAGGGCTGCGCTTTTTAGGTAAAAGCGCAGCCCTTAAAGTTTAGAAGGGCCGCGCTTTTACCTAAAAAGCGCAGCCCTTCCTGCCAAAAAAAATATTTTTTTTTCGACATTTTTTTACTATTACACTCACATTTTCTGAATACTAACATTCGCATTAAACTTTGAAGTAAATCATCCAAATCCAGAAGAGAAGAAATCATAGATCTACGATGCAACTAAACCCAAATATACAGAAGAGAAGAAATTATAGATCTACAATGCAACTAAACCCAAAACAAAAAAAAGAACGAAACGAAAAGGAACAAAAACTAATATACAGAAGAGAAGAAATTATAGATCTGAAAATACAAGAACATTAATCAAAACAAAGATTATGAAATTATAGATCTGAAAATACAAGAACTACCTCCAAACATTAACCTAATAATGTTTAAATACATAAAACAAAACTCTAATACATAATTAAGGAAAAAAAAAGCCGAAAAACTTAAAATGCCTATTTGGAGCCTTAAACGAACTCGGATGGCTCGCTCCGCTTACGAAAAGGTATCACAATAGGCAATCGGACTCCGTCGGCATGATTAGTGCAAATCATTTCAGGCTTTTTGTCGCAACTTTTCTGTGAGTTTTTGAGAGAGAAGAGAGGATGAGAGTGGAGGAGGAAAGGGAGGAGGGACGTGAGAGAAGGAGGAAAAGTGATGAGGGATGTGAGAGAAAGAGAGAATGAGGGAAAATATATTTGACGAAGCCCGCTTAATATTTGATGCCCATGAGTTTTTTATTTTAAATTTTTTTAAGAAGGGCTGCGCTTTTCTTCAAAAGCGCAGCCCTACATAACAGAAGGGTTGCGCTTTTTTAAAAAGCGCAGCCCTTCACTTAGTAGGGCTGCGCTTTTGGAAAAAGCGCAGCCCTTCCTACCTACAGAAGAGCTGCGCTTTTTCCAAAAGCTCAGCCCTACTAAGTGAAGGGGTGCGCTTTTGAAGAAAAGCGCAGCTCTTCACTAGTAGGGCTGCGCTTATAGAAAAAGCGCAGCCCTTCCTGCGCAGCCTTTCCTTTTTTTTCCCCTAATGGGTGTGATAGTTACATTAGAACAAAATAAATGCAGTATTTGTGATATTATACGACATGTTTTGTTTTTTCTGAAAGAAAACATATGAAATAGGTCATTTTCTTTTAAAGTTCTCAAATCTTATGATCAGGTAAGAGTTATGTTTTAGGTTGTAATTGTGTTCTTGAGTTGATATATACACATATTTATTTGGCCAGGAAAAAAAAACTATTTTAAGTGATAAGTTAAATGTATATGATCTTTTAAGTTTTAACTTGGTACGAACTTTAAATGTTTTATATCCATCATAATTGCTGACATTTGTACCTTGCAGCATGCTCCAAAAACTTTTGTCCAATTTCCGTCGACTTGTATAATTTCAAGCTCTTAGATTAAAGAATATGGAGATCTGGGTCATACTTTGTTGACTTTTTAAGTCAACATAAAGGACATGTTGCATATTCAAACAGATTCATTTTGGAAAGTAAATAGGCGGTAATTGGAGTGCCATGCATTGCATCATGCATGTGAGGTGGGGGTTGTAGTCTTGTAGACTTGAAGTATTAGGTTTCCATTAAGATCCCCCCTCTCGGCGAAGAAAGAAGGGGAAACAAAAAGGGATATCGCAGTAGCTCTCCCTATTAAATTATTAATATATGAAGATAAATACACACCTTTCTGTCATTATGTCACTTTGAAGTTAAACCTTTATTGTCATCTGACTTTGGACTTCGATATTCCGTGGTATGTCACCTATTATCATGCATCTTAATTAATAAGCCATTACCTATTGATAACTAAACAATGGAGTAATAGCTACTCAAGTGAGAGAACCGTATTTTTCTAAAATTCAGAAATATTCTTTAGTTTTATGAGATATGTAACAATCCTTTTCTTTATAATGTTGAGATTGGGAATTCTTAGGATTTTGGTATGAAGCTATAAATTAATAAGAGAGTAAAAGTATAGGAAAACCTCATTCAGTTTTCTAAATAGGTTTCTAGCTAGTTAGGTTCCTTTTATATGATGGGCATGATAGGTTAGGTTTTACCATAGGGGTCAAAAGTTTTTTTTTTTTTTTTTTTTTGACAATGGGTAAAACAAGGACAACTAAAAACAGGAAGAGATCAACTAGCTTTTTCTAGCTTTAATAGCTAGATTACGTGCTAAGTTGACTTCTTCCCTTTTAACTTTCTTACAGCAAACAAAATTAAAGCTATTTGCTAATTTTCTAATGTCTTTGATGATGTTGTCTATGTCCTTATTTGTTTCTCTTGGATTCTTAAGTGCTCGAATTATCTCATGATTATCTGTTTTAATGATTAGCTCCGTGCAGCGCCACTGCATGTCTGATAGAGCTTTCGTAATTGCATAGGCTTCCGTTTGAGTTGGAGAAGTAGCAAAAATTCTCCCTGCAAATTCTTCTCTTGGGTCATTATTCAAGTTCTTCCAGGCTATAGCTGCTTGCCACTAATTTGATTTGACGTTCTTCTTCCAATCTCCGTCGACAACCAGTGTTTGAACGTTTATCGACCTATTTTGACCCACTTCCCATTTGAGTTCTCTAGTGTTCATTTCAAAGTCCATCTCTAACTGTGACTCTCTTTGTGACCTTCTGCTCTTCTCCCTCTCATTGTTCTCGTTGATTATCTCCATGATCCTTTTAGGATTTGGGGAGCAACCTTTGAAAATGACTTCATTTCGGTGTATCCAGATTCCCCAAAGGGTAGAAATGAAATCAATTTCCATATTATCTCCGGTCTCCTTCTTCCTCTTTTTGAAAAGGTTGAGGATGTTTTTGATCCATTCTGGTATACAAGGTTGGTGGGTACCCTGAGACGCTAAAATACCCATTGAGGAGCTCCATATTCTTTATGAGATTGGGCAATCTCTAAAGAGATGAGTCATAGTTTCTCCTTGTATGTTGCACAGGCAACAGATAGGATTAATCTCTCTGATTTTCCTTTTGATTAAATTATCTGCTGTTGGCAATGCATGGTTGAGGATTTCCTATAAGAAGAGTTTCCACTTATGGAAAATGTCCATTTTCCAGAACTGCTTCCAGAAATTTGTTTTTTCACTCGGTCCTTGAGTTTTGATTTGTAAAAACCAATATACTGTCTTTACTGTAAAGTGACTCGATTTTGTTAGTCTCCATCCTATTTTGTCTTCCTCTTCTTCCCTGGGAATATGAGTAGCAAGTATTTCTTTAGCTTCCTTTGCTTGATACAAGGACCATACTGCTGAGGAATTCCATGATCTATCTGTGTTGATCAAGTCGGCGATCATTGTGTAATTTTCTCTGAGAGGATGGATGGCTGAAAACTTGGGCTTGATGTTTACACTCGGGTGCCATCTGTCATTGTCAATTCTGATTTTTTTTCCATTTCCTAACCATTGGTATAAGCCTTCTTTGAAGGAGGTGCAAGCTTTAAAAAGACTACCAAAGGCTTATGAGCAGTTTTTTGGCTCCATTCCTTCCATTACCATTTCCACCGGGTCTCTTTTGTATTTCGCGATGTAGATTTGACTGATGAGGGAATCTTTATTGTTGTGTATTCTCTAAGCTTGATTGAACAAAAGTGCCTTATTTACATACTCTATATTCCTGAAGCTCAAACCTCCATTACTCTTATGATTTTCCAAAAGTTCTCTCTTTCTCCAGTATATTGGTGTTTTTTCGAAAGAAGAGGCCCACCAGAATTTTAGGAGGATGGAAGAGATACTTTTTGAGATTTTCTTTGGGAGGAGGTAAATTGAGATTATATTCGCAGCGAGTGAGGCTAAGATGGTGTTGATGAGGATTAGTTTACCCGATTGAGAAAGAGTGGAAAATTTCCATGACAGTATCTTGTTTACGATTTTGGAGGTGATACCACTGAACTGAGACGTAGTTCTTCCTTCCACTTCCATTGGACACCCCAGATACTCTCCTATCTTCTCTTTATTTCTTACCCCTAGAGGTTTTCTCATGATCTTCAAAAATTTTCTAGGGGTATTAGGGCTGAAGATAACATGGGATTTGTTAAAGTTTATGGATTCTCCAGATTTTTCACAGAAGGTAGCAAGAACCCTTTTAATGGCCCAACAATTTTTAGGGTTGGCTTTGAAGAAGAAAAGTGCATCATCCGCAAAGAAGAGATGCGAGATTGTAGGGGCACTTCTGGCTATCTTGAGACCCTCTAACTCTTTTAAAAGCTGTAGTTGAGAGAGATTTCTAGACAAGACTTCCATACAGAGAATAAAGATGTATGAGGAAAGAGGATCACCTTGACGTAATCCTGCCTTGGGTACAAAGAAAAGGGAAGGCTCTCCGTTTACTAACACTGAGTATGAAACTGTTGTTATGCATTGCATAATCCAATTGACCCACCTTTCAGGAAAAAGCATCTTTCTCAGTAGTGCTTTTACAAAGTCCCATTTGATACGATCGTAAGCTTTGCTTAAGTCAACTTTCAGGATTCCAGCAAAGCTATTTCCTTTTTTCTTTTTCCTCACCCAGCTGATGATTTCATGAGAAATGAAGCAGTTGTCTGACATTTATCTTCCCGGAACGAAAGCGTTCTGGTATTTTTCTACTATGTCTCCCATGATACCTTTTAATCTGTTGACCAAAGTCTTTGAGATGATTTTGTATGAGGAGTTACACAGGCTGATTGGTCTGAAGTCCTTTGTTTCTTGGGGCCTGTCTTTCTTTGGGATAAGCGTGATGAAAGTTTTTTTTTCTCACGAAGGATGAACCCTGAATTAAGAAAGGAGTGGACGCTGTTGTAACTATCAGTTTCCACTATGTCCCAGTTCTTTTGGAAGAAAACAGGAGGTACTCCGTCTGGACCTGGGGATTTTAGGGGCTTGGAGCAGAAACATGCTTTTTTTATTTCCTCATTTGAAAAGGGAGATTAAGAATATCAAGATGGTGTTGGGAGAGGGTTTTCACCGGAGTGAGGAAGGGATCTTCAGGTAGTATCAGTTTCCTATCATTGGTCACCGGTTTGGTATAGGTCTTTGAAGGTTGTGAGGAAGATGTTTTTTATATTTGGTTGATCCGTTATCCAGCTACCTTCCTGATCTTTGATCGCTTTGATTGTATTCCTCACCGAGCGACCCTTAACGCTTTTGTAGAAGAAGGACGAAGTAGAATCTCCAGACTCATCCCGGCGAGATTTTGCTCTTTGTTTCCAGTATTGCGTTTTCATGTCGATGGAAGAGATTACTTGATTACGACTACTCTGGTCTGACTCAGCTTGATGTGTATTAGTAATATCTTTTTGTTGTTCAGTTATGCTTTTGCTTATATCCTTCCAATCAATGTTGTTTCTGGCCTTAAAGCTAAGGCACCAGTTCCTCATTCTTCTAAGGGATTTTTGAAGTTTTCTTTGGAGAGTAAAGGAGGATGAACCATCCTAAACTTCATTCCATTCCTCCTTAATTATGTTTCGCACCTCCTCATGGTTTAGACTCCAAGCATCTAGTCTGTAGGGTCTCGAATTTTTCCTTTTGTTGATTTCTTGAAGATGAAGGATAATGGGGCTATGATCTGATAATAAAATTGGAAGGTTCCATGTCTCCGCATCTGGGTAAGAATTTCTCCATTCAGGATTACTAAATGCTTTGTCAATTCTTTCATAAATGGCTTCTTCATTTGATCTGTTATTAGTCCAAAAGTTTTGTTTTAGAGTGAGACAATGTTATATAACGTTAGTGGTGGTTCCTCTTCCATATCACAAATAATACCGTTGTTCTTTTGGTTGTAATATTTGATTATTTTAAACACTCATTCAAAAAGGCAAATGTATTGGCTTATTAGATCCAGAAAATTAGGTTGGCTAAACGGGGGAGATAAAAACATAAATTTTGTCCATCAAGCAGTTATTGTTAGGAAACACAGAAATAAAGCAGGGCCTTCGACACTAATGTTGGTGAGGAAATTACTGGCCCCAAGGACATTAGTTCTCATATAAGAAGATATTTTCTCATCCTATTCACAACTGATAGAGTCTCCTCTCAAAGGGTTGGGGGTCTATGAAACTACCAACCTATTCAAAATTGCCACGAAATGGGAGGTAAAAAAAAAGGTATGTTTAGCATAGGGCCCTCAAAGCCCCTGGAATGGATGACTTCCACCCCTTATTTTACCATAAGCACTGCGAGCAAGTGGGTAGTAATGTGGTTGCATTTGTAAATGATGTCCTTGAATATTGTGCCATCCTTGCTGTTATAGATAAAACCCTTATTAGCTTAATCCCCAAAAATGAGAACGACGAAACTGTAAAACAATTCATACTTATCAGCCTTTGCAACACATCCTATAAAATTGTGACCAAACTTCTTGTCTAGAGGCTCGGGCCTCTCTTAAATGATATGATATCCCCTACCCAAAGTAGCTTCCTCCATGGAAGCGGGACTGAGAATAACTACATAGTACTCTCGAAGATCCTCCACTTTTTGAAGAGTAGGAAAGTGAGAAGGGGTTGGATGGCCATAAAAATTGACCCAGAGAAAGCATATGACAGACTTGAGTGAGACTTCATTCATAGGACTCTAATTAGACATAACTTAGACAAGAACACATGTAATCTGATTATGAGTTGCATTTCTTTTGTATCCTCGGCAGTGCTAGTTAATGGCCAGCACACGGAGTTCTTTTCCCTTTCAAGAGGAATCAGGCGAGGTGATCCCCTTTTCCCTTACCTATTTATCATATGGATGGAGCACTTGACATCACTCATAAATGAGGCCGTCTTTGATGCATCTTGGACCTGATTTACCTTCTTAAAGAATAAGATAAAAGTGTCCCTGCGTCAGCACCTTTATGTTTTCTTTTCCTCCCTTGGAGGGTTAGGTTGGGATGTTAGTTTTAGTTTTTGTTCTAACTACGAAATGGGGGCGAAAAAGAAGTGTGTTCTACAGGGCTTCTTCTTCTCTTCTTTGGTAGATTTGTAATGAACTCTATGGCTTTGCTAGCTTAAACTTCTATCTTGGATTTGGTTGTTGAAGCTCTAATCTATTTGTGAGAACTTCTGACTCTCTATTTTCTCTATGGTCATTGTAATGCTTCTTGTGTTTATTTTCATGATGTTTGCATAATCTTTGCTAGGGACGTTACTAGTATTGTTGTTTGAATCATCTAATGCTAATTCCAGGTGCATAATCGGATTGTTGTGTTCCTAGCTCCATGTAGCATACTAGGTGTTTGATTAAATGCTGAACATTAATCTTGTGCACTTAGAGAAGCATTGCTTATTACTAAAATGTTATTGCTTTGATAACATTAGTAATCCTATTGTGTTCTTCGACTTTAAAGCTACTTTGGTTTGGACTTAAGTGTGATTCATTTGAGTTAGGTCATAGTAAGCACTAGTAGAATAAATGCTATTTGTTGCGGTTAAAAAGTGCCCTATTGTTGCGGTTTGGGCGCGCAGCAATAGGTAATTAATATATTGCTGCGGTTTCAAACCGCAACAATATCTGTCAGATATTGCTGCGGTTTTAGGTAAACACCGCAGCAATATTAGTATTTTATATTAAAATAGTACGACATATTGCTGCGGTTTCATGGGAAAACCGCAGCAATATCCTGTATTTAGTAATAAAAAATATGTATATTGCTGCGGTTTTTACCTAAAACCGCATCAATATACGTTGGGCAGAAATTTTTTTTTTTTAATTTTGACATCAGATTTGGAAAATAAAAAAGGCTGAAATAAAATAAAACATTGCTTATTGAAACTAATGACAACAAGTTATTATATAAAATTCAAAAAAATAAAAAACAAAAAAAAAACATATTATGTTATTACTTTTTTGAAGGCAGATTATAAAAAATCTGCTATGTAACTTCAAAAAATAAAAGAACAAATTTATACTATTAATATAATAAGATAATACAATAAAACACTAGATCTGAAAATATTACAACAACAATAACCAAAATAACTACAATAACAAAAATAACAACAGAAAATAATAACAGAAAAAAAAAAACACAAAATTCTGAAAAAAAAATCTAAAAAAGACACCAAAAGCAACAAGAAGGCCGTCGACTAGCGCGAGGTTGGGGCTTCGTCTCGATCTGAACGACCGACGAGGGATTGACTACGGCCGACGATGAATTGACTTTGACCGACGAAGAAATCGAACATCCGACGACGGAACGACTTCGACCGACGAAGAAATCAAACAGGCGACGAGGGAACGACTTCGACCGACGAAGAAATCGAACAGCTGACGAAGGAACGACTTCGACCGACGAAGAATTCGAACAGCCGACGACGAAATCCATTAGGGATCGTGTGTTTAGCCACGATTTAGGAGGATAGAGGTCTAGACTTCTCGATGGGTGACCATAGGAAGTGTTGAGGGTAATAGCCAAGTCGATTGTTATAAGTAATACAGTGGGTTAGATGATGTATCATCAAGGAGAGGAAGTTAATTTGATGTTGTTGGCAAGGCAGTACATAAGGGAAAAATCCATAAGGCTGGCTTGGGTTCTTTTAGAGGTACGAGGTAGAACAAAGCGCCAAACAAGTTGGAAGAGAAATTTGTGGAAAGGTGAAAGGTCCTTTTGGTGAAGTGATAGATCAGTAGGCTTTGGTAGGTGTTTGCCGTGTACTCCTAACCAAATATAATTAAACTACTCTCATGCACACTAAGCAAGTACAATGGAAGTAGGGATCGTATCCACAAGGAGCAAGGAAACTTGATCGAAATTAGTGAACTAAGAACCCTAGTATGTGCTAAGGCCAAAGTAACCGAATTGGGGGAATTTGGAACAATGTAAGTAAGTTAAACTATGCACGGTATTAAAACACGAAGAGATTACAATGTAGAAAGTCCTTGGACTCGATTAGCATCCACCCTAACCTTGTTTGTGAAACTGGCTTTATAGGTCATAACTTGTAAAGCTTGGGTCACACCAGGTTAATTGAGGGAGGGAAGTAGGAACTAGGTGAGATTTAAAAAAAAACCGTTAGTTTTAAGTCACCGAGGCCTGCTAAAAGTTAAGACCCCCTAAAGTTGGGACCTATACAGGTTAATCAATAGTTCAAACCTTTTAAAAATTATCGCCCAAAGTTCAGACCTCTATTGTCAATTTTCCAAATAAAAAAGATAAGATTATCATCTTTGTTTTCTTAATAGTTTTATGACTCGTTAATGGATGTTTGTATTGTTGTTGCATTTAACAGTTTAGGTAGAATTAAAATTTATGTTTTGGTTTTGTAATTGATTGGAAAATTGTTTTAGTTAGGTTAATTTATTTTTCAATCATAAACTTTTCATTTCAGTACACATATTTTTGTGATAGTTTATTTTTACCAACTTTGAACTTACTTTGATATGCGTATTTTAAATTAGGAAGCGCTAAAATTGAAAAAAAATCTTAATAGGTATTTTTTTTTTGTTGAATTAATAGTTAACAAACCTTTTTATAGAGGGATGTTATAACTCTTCTTGACTTATATAATAAAAGAATACATAGAGATCAAGATAAGCAAGAGTCTCCCGAAATTTCAGTTGCCCACCTAGCCGCCCGAGCTGAAGTTTTAGAAGTAGCCATGAATATTTTTCACGCAATCTCCCAGTAGGGTACCATGTCTTCTTCCTAGTGGATCCTCCAAATTCTTGGTCACTAACTCACTACCATATTGTTTAATTCAACATATTAGATAGGTGTATATATATATATATATATATATATATATATATATATATATATATATATATTTTTTTTTTTTTTTTTTTGATGCAAAGCTAGGTGAAAATGCACTAAAAATATAGAGATAAATTACAATTAATATTTCTAAGTATAGTTTATAATAGAGTTGTCTTTATTTAATATGCTTTCACTTACTGGAATATAAGTATTTGAGGATTACTATTTTGATGACATTGTCAAGATTACTAAAATACATAGCCTTTTTTTTTTGAAGGAAAAATACATAGCATTATCTGATTCAAAATTTAGTTACATTTAAAAAAAAATTGTTTTTGTGAGAAGCATTTTTTAAATTATTACTCCCTCTGTTTCACAATATAAGGCATTCACGCTTTACGAAAATTTGCTTTGACTACAAATATCTCTCAAATACGATAAGTAAAAATTATACCGTTGGATTCGTCTTGAAAAATACTATAATAATATTATTTTTTAAAATCTTCTATTAACATAAATTGAGAGTAATTGAGGGTCAAAGTTCGACCTCCTTTTGTTTCTTATTTAAGTTTGTACATGAAATCTATACAATATGTATTAATAATAGGATTTTTTGTCCCAAACCACCTTAACTTTGTGCCACTTTGCAAAAAAATAGCTTAAGTAAACGAAATTGTCCGAAACTACCTTAAATAGTAAAAACAATTGTTGACTACTACCTAAATGGCTTAAAGGGGAGTTGATTGTGGTTTTCAGTGCAATAATAATGATGTGCTGGGCACGTGACCTTTTTTTGGCCATTTTTCAACCATTTCCCTTCATTCTCTCTTTTTGGTGCTAATGGTGGTGGTAGGGTGTTGGTGGAGCAATTGTTAGTTGTAGGTATTCGATTCGAGATCTGGATTTTTGAGTAGTGGCAACTGGGTTGGGAGGTTTGTGGGTTACGGTGGGTGGTCGTATAGGTTGTGGCAAGTACAATTGGTGGCTCTATATCGATGTGGCTTGTGGTGGGTGCTCGTATTGATGGTTGTTGGTTGTAGTGGGTTGTCGTAGTGATTGTCTCGAGTGCTTGGGTTAGGTGCTCGTATTGGTGGTTGTGGGTTGTACTAGGTGACTTTGGGTTGCAATGGGTGGTCCTAGTGGTTGTGGCGATAAACAGTAGGTGCTTGTATTGGTAGTTGTGGCTAGGCAAAGGTGACAACATTTTGTGGTGAGTGGTGGCCACAAAGAGGAGAAACAAAAAATGGAAAAAATTTGATTCACATGCTTGGCACGTGACTATTATTGACCAAAAAACCATGGTCAACTGGTTGAAAAATCATTTGGGTATTGGTCAATAATGATTTAACTCCAGGTAGTTTTGGACAATTTCATTTACTTATGGTAGTTTCTCGAAAAGTGGCAAAAATTAAGGTGGTTTGGGACAAAAAATCCTTAATAATATCAATTTTTTCGTTCTACTTCCTTTGCTCTATTTTGTTCTTCAATTTTTGATTTGTGTATTTTTCGACGCACTTCTTTGATTATAAATATATTTTTCATTGCATGTTAGTGCAAATTATAACAATTGAATATTAATAACAAGTTAATTAAGACGAATCAAATAAGATCCCAGCTACGTAACTTGTTTTTTGCTAAGCAAGTGGGAATTTTATTAATCAAACCAAATTACAACCTAGTCAAACTAAGAGGAAGACAAACCAACTAGTTAGGTTGGACTCTCTCCCTAAGAGAAGGAATCACATATCTCAGGATATGATCTAAACACATGTGTAGCTACATGAGAATAATTTAGAAAGTCTTTCTAAATGTGAATAGTACCAAGATTTAAAATAAGAAAAATAAAAGAGAATGGAAGATGTAAAAAGTAATTACACATGTAATTATAATAGTTAAATATGTGCATTGATAAATTAGGTACATATCAAACTAGGAACACCAATAAAGGGTAAAGAGAATACTAATTAAAGAACGTAGTATCACATATAATCAAAAACTTCCAGATTAGAGAAAACATTATATATATATATATATATATATATATATATATAGAAGTGAGTTCATATGAGAATGCATACTTACATGAGAAATGAGAATGAATTTTACGCGATATAACTCTTATGAATAAGTGATGTAACTCCAAAAATGAATATTAAAAAAAAATTAAATTTTTTTAGGGGGTATAACTCTAATGAACAAGTGTTGTAACTCTAATTCAATCATGTGATTGGGATTCATTCTCATTTCTCATATAAGGAGCAATCTCATGTGATCTTGCCTATATATAATATAATATATATAATATATATATATATATATAATATATTATATATATATATATATATATATATATATAGGCAAGATCACATGAGATTGCTCCTTATATGAGAAATGAGAATGAATCCCAATATTGGCATTATACAGTAGAAAATAGTAACACCTTAGAGCACTTAAACTAATATTGGCATTCCGTTAAAAAGTAAAACTAATATTGGCATGAAGTTAAGGAAAAAAGAGTTGTCTCTGAAGATAATTTTACTAAGAGTAAACTCCACATATTTGTTTTTCTATTCTAAGCTGTGGGCATAGATTGCATAAACTTAACCCAGCAAATATTACACCCCAGAAGTATGGGCACTCTTAGCTTGAATGGTTGATCATGACTTGGTTTATTGTCTAACCTTTGATTCATGACCTACCTCAAAAACTTGTAGGTTTTTCTTTTATGGTACAATCTGTTGTTTGCTCTTCTCTTTATGTTTAGACTTAAGGTTGTAATGTCAAATCAATATACACCCACATAACTATGTGTTATGTAGAGTTTGTCAAGCATGACATGTACTGTATATACTACATGACATGTATTCTGCAATCTACAGGGGTGGCTTTTAGCATGTTCAACATGTTCCATGGAACAGGGCCCCTTAAATTATGAGGGCCCCAAAATAGAGAAAGTTCAAGTAGTAAAAAGAAAAAGTTTATCTACTTATTTGGACTACTTTTTTTTCGTAATATGATTATGTGAAGTATGGATGAGCTATTATATTATTGAATTCTTCAAATACAAGATCGCACAGGGCCTCTATATAGTTCGAGACGGGCCTGGCAATCTACATGCCCAATCACAAGGCAGCAGGATTCATGAATATTTTATCATGCTCAAACTTGTTCAAGTCCCGTGAATTTGTTTGAAGCTTGAGTTGGGTGAACTATTTTCATATTAAAATGTAAGGACTACACTGCAGCAAGACATCTTTTAACTGTAAATGAAGTTTGTAGAAGTCCAAATGTACAATTTTATGGAAAAAGCATATAAATTATTTCATCACTTTGAATTCAGTAAAAAAACTAATATGAACCCGGTGTACACTAATTACTGTGCATCCGACCCATATCACGTGAGTTTAGGATAGTGTATATTGATATGATATAGTGTATGTTAAAATAATATAGTGTATGTAAAAATGATATAGTATATGTTAAAATGATATAGTGTACGTTAAAATGATATAGTGTATGTTAAAATGATATAGTGTACCTATGTATAATATAGTATATGTATTTTTGATATAGTGTACCTATGTATAATATAGTATATCTATTTTTGATATAGTGTATCTATTTTTGATATAATGTATGTTTCTGTAATGCATTTAAGTAAATATTCTCCTATAGGATATAATGTACCTAATTATGATATAGTGTTCCTATAGGATATAGTGTACCTAGTTATGATATAGTGTTTCTATTTTTGATATAGTGTATCTATTTTTGATATAGTGTATAAGTGAGTACTTCTTAACCGGTCACGTGCCTGGACTTGATCCACACTATTTTTAGTGTGAACCGGGTCCATGCAAGACGGGTTGTGAATTCAGACATCAACATCTCACTACATTTGGAATTTCGCAATCAATAATCCATCATACATATGGTGTTGAAAAACAAATCTAAGAAATACGTACACGATGAAAAATCAAGTACAAACATGATTGCGACTATTAAGAAGTTGTTCTACCATGATTCAAATCAAGATACATTTGATACAATACCTTGTATCTTCCTTCTAGATATACTAGTTTTCTATGAATGAAATTCATCTAAATATAATTTTAAAAGTGTAATTTATAATTATTGTTGTACAAAATAATGTAAAGTGTTTAGAAATTGTAATGGAACCTTTAAATGAAAGGTCTTATAGTCAAATTAAATTGCATTTTTCACCAAGAATAATACAAATTTTTGTCCGCTCTCTCGCAATAATACAAACTTTTGATTATTTTTTAATAATAAAAATTTTTGATCAAAAATCCTCCGGTAATGCAATACCGGTTGTTAACTTGTTGTAGGAGTTAATAAGCTGAGGTGGTTCAGGTGGGGGGTTGGGGGGTTGGGGGAGGAGGGAGAAAGAAGAAAGATCATTTTGTAATTTTTTTTACCTGTTTTACCGGTTACAAGTCAACTTGACCTACTGGAAGAATTTTGATGTAAAGTTTGTATTATTAAAAAATAATCAAAAAGTTTTTATTATTTCGAGAGAACGGGCAAGAATTTTGTATTACTCTAATTAAAAAATCCAATTAAATTTGTAATTTCTTTAATTTAAATAACCATTTTCTCATTGTGTCAAGTTATTTTGTTAATGCATGCTTATTTAGTTTAATTTATCATTAGAATTTTGACCACATCTTCAAAATTAGGAAAGGATATATTGTAGGCAATTTCAATATCCAATTATATATTTAGCTAAGGACAAAAATGGCTTTCTAAAGGGGGGTATCGTAGGTCCCCCCTTGGCTTATCTAATAGACTAGCCTTCTTTTGCACGCGATGCGTGCGTGGATTATTTTGGCGATTATTATTGAATTTTATCTAAACGTAATTTTGAAGAATGTAATTTACAATCATCATTAGTTCTAATTAAATATCATGTGGTGTAAATACAAATAAAATTAATTTTACTTGATGAAAAAGTTATTTTTTTGGTATTTCTATTACTTGTTAATAATAATGTTGATATTGTTATTGCATTTTAAAGTTTAGCTAAAGTTAAAATGTTATGTCTTTGATTTTGTAATTGATTTAAAAATTGCTTTAGTTATGTTAATTTATTCTTTAATCATAAACTTTTTCTTTCACTACACATAATTTTATGAAAGTTTATTTTAGCTACTTTGAACTTCTTTTGATATACATATTGTTGTATAATATGAGCACTATAAGAGGAGGGGGGGTGAATTATAGTGAGAGAATAAGCTATACTTTTTGCGGAATTAAAAGTAAACTTGGGATCAAACAATGGGAACACGAGAGATTTAGCGAGGAAAAACTTCCTAGGCCTAGTAGGAAGAAACAACCTCGACCACAAGGGATTTTAAAACAACTTTCCACTATAATAGGCCAAAACAACTCTGATTACAACCTATTACTTTTCTCTCGATTCTTAACTTAAGTCACTCAACTCAAGTTCCCAACGACAGTTCCCACAACTGACGTTCCTCTCAAACATCACGAGAAGTTCCTTTCTCTGATCTTTCTCTTTCTCTTGCTTCACTCAAAGCTTCTCACACTTACAAGAGTTCACTCAAACCCTTTTCTCAAAAATACACTTTGTATAACAATGGAATAGTAATAAACTCGATTAATGTAAGTATGAATTCTCTTAAGGAAAAGGCACCGACTCTTTTAGACAACTAAGACAAATTAGCTAAGTCAGACACACTTTTGTTCTAATGAATTAGGCGCCTATTTATAGACAATTAAGACAAGACATTTTCTCCACTAATTAAACCATTATCACATGATTTCCATGATTTTAATTAATTAAATAAATAAATTAAATATTCCATGACAAGTAAATAACCCACTAACCCACTACTTCACTTCATAAGAGAAGCAGTAACATATTACGTGGTATTACAAAACTTGATCAATAATTAAACTCATTTAAATTAATTAAATACTTGGAGGATAATTAACTAAGCCACTAAATCCACTAACTACAAAAAAACGTGTAGCAGTAGCTTTAGTTGTGTAGTCCAATTTTTAGGAAATAAATAAATTATTTACTTTAGCTAGTTTTTAGGAAAATATCTTTTAAAATAACTTTAATAAAATCGAAAAACAATTTTATATTTTAAAACCGAAATCTTTTAAAAACCGGAAATATATTATATTTGAAAACAAAATTTTTTTAAATAAAATATAAAAGATAAAAGATAAAAGATAAGATTTGAAAATCAGTTATATAAAATCATAAAATCTTTTTAAAATCTTTTTCCTAACAAACTTAAATTAAATTCCTAAAATAGTGGATCTTAGTTAAAACAACCCTAAAAACTCTAACTAACATATTGGGCGCATACATTAAGTTAGGCGCACAACTTTAGAGACTCTTAGGTGTTCCTAAACCAGTTTTAAGTCTTGTTCCCTAACCTTGTTCCTATAGTGTCAGGTCTGTTCCTATCATGGGAACAGAACCAAGTTCCTTTGAGAATTCACCACGAACTTAATTGAGCTTTTACTCAACCTTAACATGAAGATAATAAATACACCCCAATGTATTGTAATCTTCATTCCATGCTTGATTCTTCATCACTCGAACATCTTTACTTCGATCTTTGATTAATTCTCCGTTTTAATCTTCAATCAAGAATTCTTTTTGCTCGAGAATGAATTACCTTGCAATAACATAAATAAAATATACTATGTCTTTTGTGGTTAAGTCATATTAAAAACTCAAAGGTCAACAATTTTCCCCTTTTTGAAGATGGCAACAAAAGGCATATAATATAATAATATGTAATACACATAAGTCATATAAAACTATTTTAACAAAGTATGCAACCAAGTTAAATTAATTATTATAGACTCGTGATTTTATTTAGTAACGAAGAAACATGAGAACATTATCCATGACTAAAAAAAATTTACTCTGATTGCCTTTCTCTTTTCCCCTTTGGCATCTTCAAAAACATTAGTCTACGATTTCAAAAAGATGAATTTATCTACTAAAACACATCACACCACCAAACTTGTGAGAAACAATTTGGTTAGTATAAGTAAATAACACATTCAACTCTCAAAACCGCAATCCAAAAATATTAGCCATTCAATAGACGTACACATGCAAAAAGATTAAACTAGAATTATCAAATTAACAAATCCATTGTAGCATGATTAAGAGAGAAAGATAGAAAAGACAAAGATTAAAACACTAGTGGAAAAATGAAGAAGCGCTGCGCTGAAAAAGGCCTGTAGGGCTGCGCTTTTTGACAGCAGCCCTTTCAGTAGCAGCCCTTCACTTTTTAAGTAGGGTTGCGCTAGAAAAGCGCAGCCCTTAAGCTAGAAGGGCTGCGCTAGTTAGGAAAAAGCGCAGCCCTTCTAGCCCAGAAGGGCTGCGCTAGTTAGGAAAAAGCGCAGCCCTTCTGAGCTAGAAGGGCTGCGCTTTTTCCTAACTAGCGCAGCCCTTCCTACCAAAAAAAAAATAAAAAAAAATTTTTTTTTTTAACATTTTTTTACTCATAATCTCACATTTTCTGAAATTAAACAGAAGAGAAGAGAAACGAAACGAAAATACTAAACCCAAACAAAAAAAAAGAATGAAACGAAAATGAAAAAAAGGAACAAAAACTAATATACAAAGAGAAGTATACAAGAACATTAATCAAAACAAAGATGAAAATACAAGAAATTATATACAAAGAGAAGTATATAAGAACATTAATCAAAATAAACAAAGAGAAGTATACAAGAACATTAATCAAAACAAAGAGAAGTATACAAGAACATTAATCAAAACAAAGAGAAGTATATACAAGAACATTAATCAAAACAAAGAGAAGTATACAAGAACATTAATCAAAATATATAAACAAAGAGAAGTATACAAGAACATTATAGATCTGAAAATACAAGAAATACCTCCAAACATTAACCTAATAATGTTTAAATACATAAAACAAAACCCTAATACATAATTTAAGGGAAAAAAAAAATTTCGAAAAAACTTAAAATGCCTATTTGGAGGCTTAAACGAACTCGGATGGCTTAAAAAGCCTAAACGTCACAGCATAGTGGTGTGTTTGACTCGTTGGCTTGTTCCGCTTCCGAAAAGGTATCACAATAGGCAATCAGACACCGTCGGCATGATTCGTGCAAATCATTTCAGCGTTTTTAATTTGTCGCAAATGTTTATGGGAGTTTTTGAGAGAGAAGAGAAGATGAGAGAGAAGAGAGGATGAGAGAGAAGAAGGAAAGGAATAATGAGGGACGTGAGAGAGGAGAGAGAATGAGGGATAATATATCTGAATCCCCGCTCAATATTTCAAAGCCCGCGGTTTCGAAATTTCAAAATTTTTCAGGAAGGGCTGCGCTAGTTTTAAAAAAGCGCAGCCCTACCTTGAGAACGGCTGCGCCTTTTAAAAAGCGCAGCCCTTCACCATGGGAAGGGCTGCGCTTTTTCAAAAAAGCGCAGCCCTTCTTATTTGTAGGGCTGCGCTTTTCCAAAAAGGCGCAGCCCTTCAACCATAGGGCTGCGCTTTTATCAAAAGCGCAGCCCTTCTTGCGCAGCCCTTCTGTTTTTTTCCCCTAGTGAAAACTTCCTAGGCCTAGTAGGAAGAAACAACCTCGACCACAAGGGATTTTAAAACAACTTTCCACTATAATAGGCCAAAACAACTCTGATTACAACCTATTACTTTTCTCTCGATTCTCAACTTAAGTCACTCAACTCAAGTTCCCAACGACAGTTCCCAGAACTGACGTTCCTCTCAAACTTCACTAGAAGTTCCTTTCTCTGATCTTTCTCTTTCTCTTGCTTCACTCAAAGCTTCTCACACTTACAAGAGTTCACTCAAACCCTTTTCTCAAAAATACACTTTGTAAAACAATGGAATAGTAATAAACTCGATTAATGTAAGTATGAATTCTCTTAAGGGAAAAGGAACTGACTCTTTTAGACAACTAAGACAAATTAGCTAAGTCAGACACACTTTTGTTCTAATGAATTAGGCGCCTATTTATAGACAATTAAGACAAGACATTTTCTCCACTAATTAAACCATTATCACATGATCTCCATGATTTTAATTAATTAAATAAATAAATTAAATATTCCATGACAAGTAAATAACCCACTAACCACTACTTCACTTCATAAGAGAGTAGTAACATATTACGTGGTTTACAAAACTTGATAGATAATTAAACTCATTTAAATTAATTAAATACTTGGAGGATAATTAACTAAGCCACTAAATCACTAATTAAAAAAACGTGTAGCAGTAGCTTTATCGTGTAGTCCAATTTTAGGAAATAATAAATTATTTACTTTAGCTAGTTTTTAGGAAAATATCTTTTAAAATAACTTTAATAAAATCGAGAAACAATTTTATATTTTAAAACCGAAATCTTTTAAAAACCGGAAATATATTATATTTGAAAACAAAATCTTTTTAAATAAAATATAAAAGATAAAAGATAAAAGATAAGATTTGAAAATCAGTTATATAAAATCAGAAAATCTTTTTAAAATCTTTTTCCTAACAAACTTAAATTAAATTCCTAAAATAGTGGATCTTAGTTAAAACAACCCTAAAAACTCTAACTAACATATTGGGCGCATACATTAAGTTAGGCGCACAACTTTAGAGACTCTTAGGTGTTCCTAAACAGTTTTAAGTCTTGTTCCCTAACCTTGTTAATAGTGCCAGGTTGTTCCTATCATGGGAACAGAACCAAGTTCCTTTGAGAATTCACCACGAACTTAATTGAGCTTTTACTCAACCTTAACATGAAGATAAAAATACACCCAATGTATTTAATCTTCATTCCATGCTTGATTCTTCATCACTCGAACATCTTTACTTCGATCTTTGATTAATTCTCCGTTTTAATCTTCAATCAAGAATTCTTTTTGCTCGAGAATGAATTACCTTGCAACAACATAAATAAAATATACTATATCTTTTGTGGTTAAGTCATCTTAAAAACTCAAGGGTCAACAATTTCCCCCTTTTTGAAGATGGCAACAAAAGGCATATAATATAATAATAGGTAATACACATAAGTCATATAAAACTATTTTAACAAATTATGCAACCAAGTTAAATTAATTATTATAGACTCGTTGATTTTATTTAGTAACGAAGAAACATGAGAACATTATCCATGACTAAAATTTTTTTACTCTGATTGCCTTTCTCTTTTCCCCTTTGGCATCTTCAAAAACATTAGTCCACGATTTCAAAAAGATGAATTTATCTACTAAAACACATCACACCACCAAACTTGTGAGAAACAATTTGGTTAGTATAACTAAATAACACATTCAACTCTCAAAACCGCAATCCAAGAATATTAGCCATTCAATAGACGTATACATGCAAAAAGATTAAACTAGAATTATCAAATTAACAAGTTCCATTGTAGCATGATTAAGAGAGAAAGATAGAAAAGACAAACATTAAAAAGTTCATGTTCCCACAAAAACTAAACTAAGAAAGGTTTGTGGTTTAGGAGAGGAAGGTTGCTCGATTTTTCCACCACATCATTTAGCTTAGCCATCACCTCCTTATGATTTTCGGCCATGGTGTGATCACCCTTGAGCACATCATCCTCCAACTTCAACAACCGAGAGTTCATCATTTGGATGGAGGAGGAAAGTTCACCAAGTCGTTCCATGATCACTTGTTGACCTTCCAAAGCCTTGTCAACTTTGTTCATTACCCCTTGCACTAACCCATTCAAATCCTTGGCTTCGGTAGCAAACTCCATCATAGCTTCCGAATGACCCATAACCAAAGTAAACTAATAGTCCAACCTCGTAGCATGAGCTAGAGTATATGCAGAACTAATGGTAGGATTTTGAGAAGAAGAGGGAGCATTTGGAGAAGGATTTGGGACGGCAGTGTGTTCCTTAGATTTGGGAACAGCAGGTTGTTCCTCTGGGATGGGAATAGCAGCTGTTGCCTTTTCTTTGGGAACAGAACGTGAAGGCTTTGATGTAGAGGGAGGGATAGGAATGTTTTGTGGTGCAATGGGAGATGGAGAGGCAGATTTTGTGGAGATAAAGGAAAAGGGGGTATGGTCTCCATAGGAACAGGAGGATGTTCCCTAGAAGGAGGAAGGTTAGACTCATAAACTTCCTTAGCAATCACCCTAACTTCATCTTCATCAAAACTTTCATCTGTGTCAAGCAAAGGAAAGTTTAGTACTTTCATGTTTTGAACTCTTTGACTAGTTCGAGTGCTCTTTGTAACCGGTTTCACCATCTCTTCAACCACCTTCTTCCCTTTCTTCTTAGCTTCTTGTTTTTCTTTTTCATTTTTCTGTTCTATTTCTTTTTCGAATTTTTCTGTTTTTCTCTTCCATTTCTTTTCAACTCCAATTTCCATCTCTTTTTCTTCTTCTTCCTCATCATCATATTCATCATCATCTGCATCATCATCAATGTTAGCTCTTTCCTTCTTCTTCCCCATTCACAACACATACGTTTAAATTATTCAATGCACGCACATTCAACATATTTCCCATAGATACACCAATGGTTTGAGCCCCGAAATTTTCACATTAACTTAATCAATATTTCGGTTATTAGAGCCCCATAACCAATAACAAAACCATTTTCAATACAATGACTCATATGTTGAATCATTAAGGAGGGAAAATTTATGTGTTTATGAGAGGCTAAACAATGGATATAAATCAAGTCCAACATGCTTACTTGAGCACGTTTAGAGAGACGAGGTAATAAGGCTTTCTTTAGAATGTGGAATAGAATTTTGTGGTAGGGAGAAGAAGAATTGTGATCAAAAATGTTTTGCCCTTTTGACCACCATATTTCACAATCAATTGATCAAAAGAAATATCAGAAAAGGATAGGATCCTTTGCTTCTTAAAATAAACATCGTTCCTCTCACAGGAACACCGAGCAATTTACCCAAAGTTTTAGCATTAAAGTCAATTTGGGTTCCCTTCACAAGTGTAGCACAATTCCTTTCTTCATCAATGGAAAAGTTTTCACAAAATTCATCCATTAATTTAGGAATAAAACTTTTACCATAACAATTCACAAATAGATGTTCCCAACCTTGAAACTTGATCATGTTAAGCAATTGACGAAAATTTACCCTTTTACACCAAGACACATCAATATAAGTCCATGAACATACCTAGTTGCCGTGTATTTTTTGCGAACTCTTGTTGTTCCTTTCTCAGGACATCCGATTCCCCCTCACTTGTTGCATGTTGCCTCTACTTCCATTTCCACGTTTCTTCATATTGTTTTCCTTTTTCTTAGGATTTTTGTTGATGAATTTGGAGAGATATCCATGGGAGTAGGTGATTCAATGTTAATGGAGGAAGGAGAGGGTTTTTCGGATTTGTGGGAGGAGAGAGAGTGAGAAGTGTTTTTGGGATTCATGATTTTGTGGAGGGGTTTTCGGGTTTTATGAAAAGTAAAACAAAAGAGTTGTTTTTGGTTTTAGGAAAGCTAGGAAATAAAAGGAAAAGAAATTAAGAAAACCGTGTATAGTACACGTTTTGAGAAAAAAAAAATCTTCCAATTAACTTGAGTGAAAATATCTTCCAACTAACTTGAGAGATATTAGGAAAGAGTGATAAATTAAAAAAAATCAAATTTTTAGGAGAAAAAAATCTGAACAGAATATTTTTGGATTTTTGAATTTGAAAGAAAAAAAAAATCTAAACTTAATACGCTGGGAACAACGTTTGGGAACAACGAATGGAAACAAAGAAATTTTGCTACTTTGGAACACCATTAATTCTTTTATCCTTTGTCATCACTTAAGGCATAGAATTGTCTTATGAACAATAAGGGGAATATTATTGGACATTGGTGAGCATTTTCGACATTTTTATTATACACATGAAATACTATATAAGGATTGTGATGTATTTAAGCAAATAAAAACATCGAATATGCCATCAAACATAATGCCAAAGAATCAACACAAAGGGAAAAGATTGTAGCAATCATTTCAACTTGATCAAGCCAAGTTCAAGTCTCAATTTTTCAAACCTATCTCTATTTAAGGGCTTTGTCAAAATGTCTGCAATTTGACGTTCAGTCTCACAGAATTCCATTTTAATAAGACCTTTTCAACATTATCTTTTAGAAAGTGATGCCTAATATGGATGTGTTTGACTCTTGAATGATGCACGAGATCTTTAGAAATACTAATAGCACTAGTATTATCACAATAGATGGGAACACATTCAAAGTAAATTCCATAGTCACGTAGTTGTTGTTTTATCCATAGCATTTGGGAACAACATGCTGCTGTTGCAACATATTCAGCCTCAGCTGTAGATAAAGCAACTGTGTTTTGCTTCTTGGTGCTCCAAGAAATCAAACTATGACTAAGGAACTGAACCATACCTGAAGTACTCTTCCTATTGACCAGATCTCCTGCATAGTCAGCATCCGCAAATCCTTTCAGTTCAAAGGCATCACTTCTCGAATAGAATAGGCTTAAATCGTCTGTTCGAGGTATTTCGGGATTCTCTACACAGCTGTGAGATGAGATTCCTTTGGGTTGGCTTGAAACCTTGCACATAACCCTACACTAAAAGCAATATCAGGACGACTTGCAGTTAGATAAAGTAACGAGTCAATCATACCTCTATACTTGGTTTGGTCCACACTTGTTCATATAGAATCTTCATCCAATCTGGTTGAAGTTCCCATAGGTGTATGATTCACTTTGGATGCCTGCAAACCATACTTTTTCAACAGTTCCTTTATGTATTTTTGTTGATGGATGTAAATTCCTTCTTCTGTTTGCTTGATTTGCAACCCCAAAAAGAAGTTAAGCTCGCCCATCATACTCATTTTGAATTCTTTACTCATGAGATTAGCAAAATCCTTGCACAAAGATTCATTAGTGGCACCAAATATAATATCATCAACATATATTTGAACAACTAAAAATGTTTTCCTTTTGATTTTAAAAACAAGGTTCGATCCAATTTTCCTCTTTTAAACTCATTTTTAAGAAGGAACTTAGAAAGTCTTTCATACCATGCTCTTGGAGCTTGCTTTAACCCATAAAGAGCTTTGTCAAGCTTGAAGACATGATTAGGAAAGTCTTTATTTTCAAACCTGAAGGTTGTTCTACGAAAACCTCCTCATTAAGATAACCATTTAGAAAAGCACATTTCACATCCATTTGATACAATTTAAAACCCATGAAAGCAGCAAAAGCAATGAAAATTCTAATTGCTTCCAATCTTGTAACAAGTGCAAAAGTTTCTTCATAATCTATACCTTCCTGTTGATTGTATCCTTTTACAACTAACCGAGCCTTGTTTCTTACTATGGTTCCGAACTCATCCAACTTGTTTCTAAACACCCATTTTAAACCAATAACCTTGTTGTGTTTAGGTTTAGGTTCAAGGTGCCAAACTTTGTTTCTTTCAAATTGATGAATTTCATCTTGCATAGCTACAATCCAATCAGCATCAGTGAGAGCTTCTTCATGGTTCCTGGGTTCCATCATAGAAAGAAAAGCATGAAAAGCACAAAAATTTCTCAATTGAGATCTCGTTTGAGTTCCCTTGTTTATGTCACTGATTATGAGTTCCACAGGATGGGAACGGTGAGTTTTCCAAGGCTTTGGTTGGAAATCCTGGATGGAAACTTGATTTCTTTGATTATCTTCACTTCCCTGTTCTTGGGAACCAGGTTCAACAATAGTGGATTCATTCACTTGTGTATCCTCACCTAGTTCTTCTTCTCCTTCATTGGGAACAGGCACTAGTAGAAAAAGGTCAATTTGCGCCGCCCCATTTGCGTCGCACAAACACGGAAACGATGCAAAAATACTATTTGCGTCGCATGCAACAATGAATCGACGCACAAGACGAACTATGTGCGTCGTATGTAACTAACGAGCGATGCAAATCATCTATGTGCGTCGCATGAAGCCCATAGTGCGACGCACATAATAAAGTAATCTGCGTCGGACCCCTTGGCCCATCCGACGCAGATCGGCCCAAATCCACAACATGCGCGACTTTTAAACGACATTCCTCTCACCAGTTAGATCCCTAACTTCTCTCAAACCCTAACTTCATCTCTCTCTCTCTCACCTACCGTCATCTCTCTCTCTCACCTTACCTTCGTCTCTCTCTCACCACCTTACCTTCGTCTCTCTCTCACCCACCTTACCTTCATCTCAACAACGAAATCTCCGGCATTCATCATCGGATCTGAAATTCATCTTCGTATTTTCGGATCTCCGGCATACAAGTCGACGAGTTCATCTTCGAAACTCGACGAGTTCGTCTCTCTCTCTCCCTCTCCTTCTTTTTCACTCGCCGAAATTCATCTTCGAAACTCGACGAGTTCGTTTCAGTTCGCCGAAAATGAAGGGAGTTGAATTTTTATTTCGAAACTCGACAAGTTCGTCTCTCTCCTTCAGTTTGCTTCAGTTCGCCGAAACTCGACGAGTTCGTTACAGATCTGGGGAGCCGAGTTGTGAAGGTATTTTTTCTTTTTCTTTATTTTTCTTTATGTCTGATTTTTTTGTTTATTTTTTTGGTTGAATTTTGATTCTTAATCTTTTCTCGTTTTCAGATCTTATCTTCTCGAAGTCTTGCGTTTGAGGTGAAGATCTGGATTGCTATGAAGATTGCGTTTGAGTTTTGTATTTTTATTTTTAATTTTATCTCCCCTTCATCTTCTGGTTAGGGTTAGAATTTCTTTTTTCTATTTTTGATTTAATTTCTTGATTGTTCTCCATCGTTTGTTATTTTTTGTATATTTTAGTTTTAGATCTGATGTTAGTGGTAATGGTGATATTTTTTTCTTGTATTTTTTTCAATTAAAATTATATAAAAGCATATAACTTCTAGTATTTTTTACTGTTTTTCTTGTATTTTAGATCTGATTCTTCATTTCCTTTTTAATTACTGCACACCATGTAACTTCTAGTTTGCTGTTTCTGTATCACTACCAACTCCACTTTCTATGCTTTCTAGTTTTTTTTTAATAAAAAAAAAAATTTTTTTTTAAAAATTGCAATTTGCGTCGCACGTGGCCCAAGGTGCGACGCAAATTACTCATCTGCGTCGCACCCTAGGCGATGTGCGACGCAAATTACCCTTTGAGCTTGGTGATTTGGGCTGGCAAGATCCACTTGCGTCGCACCGCATACAGGTGCGACGCAAATAGTGAACCATTTGCGTCGTTTTCGCATACGACGCAGATCGTTTCTGAGTCATTTGCGTCGAGGGCTTTGGCGTCGCACCAAAGTCCGACGCAAATAGGCGCCTCACATCCGACGCAAATTGCCTTTTCTGTACTAGTGAGGAACAGGATGTTGTTCCCTAGGCTTTGTTCCCATGACTTCGTCTTCCAAAGTCTCATCAACAAGACTTTGATCCTTTGCCAAACCTATTTCGAAGTCATCTTCAACTTGTGTGCTTGCAACAAATTTATCTGTTTCATCAAAAATAACATGCACACTTTCTTCTACACACATAGACCTTTTATTATAAACTCTATAAGCTTTGCTACTAGAAGAGTATCCTAAAAATACTGCTTCATCACTTCTAGCATCAAATTTTCCAAGACTTTGTTTCCCATTATTATGAACAAAACATTTACATCCAAATGTTCTGAAATATGTAATATTGGGCTTTTTACCAAAATACAGCTCATAAGGAGTTTTATTTAATAAAGGTCTCACCATGGCACGATTTATAATATGACAAGCAGTATTCACAGCTTCGGCCCAAAAGTTCATAGGAAGACCACTAGCTATCAACATAGTCCTAGCCATTTCTTCTAATGTTCTATTCTTCCTTTCAACAACACCATTTTGTTGAGGTGTTCTAGGGGCGGAGAAATTGTGATCTAAGCCATTGTCTCTATTGAAATCATCAAACTTAAAGATCTCAAATTCTTTGCCATGGTTGGATCTAAGGTGTAGCAATTTTTGACCACTCAAATTTTGAACTTTCTTTGCAAAGACAAGGAACTCATCATAAGTCTCGTCCTTGCTAGAAAGGAAAATAACCCATGTAAATCTAGAGAAGTCATCTACAATAACCAACACATATTTCTTGCCACTCCTACTTTGAATTCTCATAGGTCCACATAAATCCATATGAATCAATTCTAAAGGTCTTGTGGTACTTACCACATTTTTGGACTTGAAAGAGGACCTAACATGCTTACCTTTAGCGCACGCATCACAAACATGATCTAAATGAAACTTAATTGAAGGTAAACCTAAAACTAGTTCTTTAGAACGAAGTTTGTCAAGCAAAGAAAAACTAGCATGACCTAGACGCATATGCCATAAAAATGAATCATCATCAATAACACTAAGGCATGTAAACTTTTTTTGGGAACAAGGTTGAGATCCACAACATATGTGTTCCCTTTTCTTGTTCCTTCCAAAACGACATCCTTTGTGCTATTGCTGATGATTAAGCATTTTTCACTATTAAACTTCACACAGTTCCCTTTATCACATAATTGAGAAATACTCAATAAATTATGCTTCAAACCATTTACTAGAAAAACATTATCTATGGAATGTGACGATGACTTACCAACTTTACCCATGGCAACTATGTTACCTTTCTTATTGTCACCAAAAGTCACACTTCCACCATCATAGGCTGAGAGTGAGAGAAATCTTGATTTATCTCCAGTCATATGCTTAGAACAACCACTGTCTAGGTACCATGTGTTGTTCCCCCTCACTCCAATCTGCAAGAAAACTAATTGTTAGAGTTAGGAACCTAATCTTTCTTGGGTTCCTTTCCTTCAGGAACAATAGATTTCTTTTTCCAAGTTAATCTACTTGTTTCCGAGTTCTCATTAATGTGACCAAGTCTTTTAGGACAAGAGTTCCTATAGTGACCAGTATTCCCACAAAACATACAAACTTTATCACTTGGTAAATCAACTCTTTTTTTAGGTTTTTCAAATTTCTTTTTGTGATTAAAACCAAGACCTTCGGTTCGTTTTGTTTGAGGGTTGTTAATCCAATTTGGTATAGGTAGCATTTTCTTTTCATTCCTCATTAGGTGCAGTTCCCCTACATGTTCATTGTTTTCTATTTCCAAAAATGAAACATGATTTTTCAATTCATTTATTTCAGTTTTGAAACTTTGCAAGGGAACTGACTTAATGTCAAAGGAACTCACTTCAGGAACAAACTCTTTTAATTGTGACAATTCAAGGCTTAACAAGTAGTTCTCATTTTTAAGATTTTCGAAATCCTCTTTCAATTTAAGATTTTTGTCAAACAACTCGAAAAATCTTTTCTCAATATCAATTCGAATACTTTTAAGCCAAGAGGTATGTTCCTTCGCAACAGTTAAAGCATGTTGACATTGTTTAAGTTTAATAGTTTCATCTTTGCAATCATTTACAACGTCAACAATAAATTTAAATAACTTTTCTTTACTTAAAGAATTAAGACGAGTTTTGATAGTGTCTAGACTTGCCTCAAGAGATTCAATCTCTTCATCAGATTCGGAATTGTCAAGAGCCATAAGACAGAAGTTTGTAGTCTCCTCATTTGGTTGAGGATCATCTTCTTCTTCGGAGTCAGAGTCTCCCCATGCAGCAACCATAGCTTTCTTCATGTCAGATCGAGTATAGGAACTTTTGTATTCCTTGTTCCTATCTTTGCTTCGTTCCCTTCCTTTGCCTTTTTCTTGTGCTCAGAACTGCCACACTTATGACAAACAAGTTTCTTAGAATATTTCTTATTCTTACCTTTGTAGTCTCCATTCTTCATGTTCCTAAACATTCTTTTGAATTTTCGGACCATGAGAGCGGATTCTTCTTCATCAGTTTCTGAGTCTTCACTTTCATCAGCTTTTAAGGCAATTGATTTTTGCTTGGACATGTCTCCATTCTCATTGTCCATTTGCAGCTCATGAGTCATAAGGGAACCAGCAAGTTGTTCCAGATTGAACTTCATAAAGTCCTTAGTTTCTTGTAAGGCAGTTACCTTAGCCATCCATCGATCCCTAGGAAGGCTCCTTAGAACCTTTCATACCTGTTCCTCAGATGTAATCACTTTTCCAAGAGATGTTAGCTCATTAATAATGTTAGTAAAGCGTTTAAACATGTCTTGGATAGACTCTTTTGATTTCATTTGAAAGTGTTCATATTGGTTCATCAAAAGATCTATTTTTGATCTCTTAACTTCACTCATACCTTCATGAGTGACTTCAAGAAGATCCCAAATTTGTTTTGCGGTTTTGCATCCCATGACACGATTGTGTTCATGAGGTCCAAGACCACAATGAAGTAGTTTTATAGCAAGAGCATTAATTTCCATCTTTTCGAAATCTCCTTTATCAAAATTAGACATTGATTTAGGAATTACCTCATTCTTTTCATTTGTGGTAGTGACTTCAAAATCACCTACCTCTATGACTCTCCATACCTGGTAATTATCGGCTTTGATGAGGATCTCCATTCTGTTCTTCCAGTAGGTGTAGAACTTACCATTGAACATTGGTGGCCTCTGCGTAGAGTACCCTTCTTCCAGTTTCTCTCTAGTATTCATATTTTTCAAGATCTTGAACTCAACAGGGTTTCCTGATTTTTAGAGTTTCCGCTCTGATACCAATTGTTGTATAATATGAGCACTATAAGAGGGGGGTGAATTATAGTGAGAGAATAAGCTATACTTTTTGCGCAATTAAAAGTAAACTTGCGAACAAACAATGGGAACACGAGAGATTTAGCGAGGAAAAACTTCCTAGGCCTAGTAGGAAGAAACAGCCTCGACCACAAGGTATTTCAAAACAACTTTCCACTATAATAGGCCAAACCAACTCTGATTACAACCTATTATTTTTCTCTCGATTCTCAACTTAAGTCACTCAACTCAAGTTCCCAACGACAGTTCCCACAACTGACGTTCCTCTCAAACTTCACTAGAAGTTCCTTTCTCTTTCTCTTTCTCTTGCTTCACTCAAAGCTTCTCACACTTACAAGAGTTCACTCAAACCCTTTTTTCAAAATACACTTTGTAAAACAATGGAAGAATAATAAACTCGATTAATGTAAGTATGAATTCTCTTAAGGAAAAGGCACTGACTCTTTTAGACAAATAAGAAAAATTAGCTAAGTCAGACACACTTTTGTTGTAATGAATAAGGCGCCTACTTATAGACAATTAAGACAAGACATTTTCTCCACTAATTAAACCATTATCACATGATCTCCATGATTTTAATTAATTAAATAAATAAATTAAATATTCCATGACAAGTAAATAACCCACTAACCCACTAACCCACTACTTCACTTCATAAGAGAAGCAGTAACATATTACGTGGTATTACAAAACTTGATGAATAATTAAACTCATTTATATTAATTAAATACTTGAAGGATAATTAACTAAGCCACGAAATCCACTAACTAAAATAAACGTGTAGCAGTAGCTTTAGTCGTGTAGTCCAATTTTTAGGAAATAAATAAATTATTTACTTTAGCTAGTTTTTAGGAAAATATCTTTTAAAATAACTTTAATAAAATCGAAAGACAATTTTATATTTTAAAACCCAAATCTTTTAAAAACCGGAAAGATATTATATTTTGAAAACAAAATCTTTTTAAATAAAATATAAAAGATAAAAGATAAGTTTGAAAATCGGTTATATAAAATCAGAAAATCTTTTTAAATCTTTTTCCTTACAACTTTAAATTAAATTCCTAAAATAGTGGATCTTAGTTAAAACAACCTTAAAAACTCTAACTAACATATTGGGCGCATACATTAAGTTAGGCACACAACTTTAGAGACTCTTAGGTGTTCCTAAACCAGTTTTAAGTCTTGTTCCCTAACCTTGTTCCTATAGTGCCAGGTCTCTTCCTATCATGGGAACAGAACCAAGTTCCTTTGAGAATTCACCACGAACTTAATTGAGCTTTTACTCAACCTTAACATGAAGATAATAAATACACTCCGATGTACTGTAATCTTCATTCCATGCTTGATTCTTCATCACTCGAACATCTTTACTTCGATCTTTGATTAATTCTCCGTTTTAATCTTCAATCAAGAATTCTTCTTGCTCGAGAATGAATTACCTTGCAACAACATAAATAAAATATGCTATGTCTTTTGTGGTTAAGTCATATTCAAAACTCAAGGGTCAACACATATTTTAAATTAGGAAGGGTTATGATTGAGGAAAATCTCAAAAGCTTAATAGGTAAGTATTTATTTAATGAAGGTTTAAAAATACTTTTCAAAAGAGGACACCATAACTCCCCCTTATAATAGCTATATACATATATATATATATATATAATTCCTTTTTTCTAAATTATAGATTTGTGGTTTTGAGAAAAATTATTTGATTTCAAAAATTTCAGAGAGGTTGTTTAATTTGATTGTTAATAATACAGTGTTTTCACCAAATACCCCTGACAAAAAATTTATTCACCAAATACCGTAACTTTTTTCAAAATTCACCATATACCCCTGACTTTTAACAAAATTCACCAGATACCCCAAATCTTTAAAAAAATTACCCAAAATTCCCTTTTCCCTAACGGATGTTAGTACCCGTTAACTAATTAACCATAAATATCCTAAATAAACCTAATTAAACATAACTAAACCTAAACTCTCCTTAACCCGACCCCCAACCCTAGCCCCCAAACCCTAGACCCACTAGCCCCACCACCCAACCCTAGCCCCTCCCCTTCCCCTCTCCCTCCCCGGCATTCCCTGCATACCCCCTTTTCGGTAGCCCCCTTCCCCTCGCCTCCCCCCTCCTTCCCTCGCGCCTACCTTCCCTGTCATCCCTTGGCGCCTCCCCTTCCCCTTCCATCGCGCCTCCCCTCCCCTTCCCTCACTCTCGTCGGCATACCAACAAATGTTGGCGAATAATTTTTTGGAGTTACAGTATTCTGGGTGGGAAGAACTTTAAAAACAAACTCGAAAGAAAATGCCGGCGAGAGTGAGGGAGGGGAGGGGAGACGCGAGGGACGGGGAAGTGGAGGCGCAAGAAAAGGAGGGGGAGGGAAGGCGCGAGCGAGGCGAGGGGGCTGCCGGAAAGGGGGTCTGCGGGGGTTGTCGGGAAGGGGGAGGGGAAGGGGTGGGGATGGGGTTGGGTGGTGGTTTGGGGGTTGGGGGTTGGGGGTTGGGGGTTGGGGCTGGGTTAGGGAGAGTTTAGGGTTTAGTTAGGTTTAATTAGGTTGACTTATGGCAAACTTGTAAATACAGGCTAACACAGCACAAATGTCCGTTAATAGTAAGGGTATCTGGTGAATTTTGTTAAAAGGCATGATATATAGTGAATTGTGAAAAAAATTGGGGTATTTGGTGAATAATTTTTTTTGTCAAGGGTATTTGTTAAAAAAACCGTTTATAATATAATTCACGTATGATTTTATCATAAATTCTTAATAGATATAGTGAAACAAGTTGAATAAATTAGTATCTCTTTATGAGATTTCTTCAAACCTTGTTATGGGGTTTTTAGTCTCCGTTGTGGAGATCTCCTTCTCCCCTATGGGAGTTGTGAGTGTAGTTTTTTTGGTTTTAGGTATGAGAAATTGTTCTTATTGGTTGAATTTCGAGACTCAACATGAAGGTATTGGAATCTCGGATGCGGTTAACATGATTCGATCAAGATTGCTCTTCCCAAACTATGTCAGAATGATAGACTTCCTCATCAATAGGTGTTTGATTCAGCAAATACAAGGGGGTTGCGCTGTATTGCTCGATTCGGTTCATTATAGTTTCCTTGAAGACGAATTTGATTTAATCTTATTTAATTGTATCTTGTTTTTTTTTTAATATCTATCATAGATGCCGTTTGACCTTCAATTAATGAAATTTCTCTTTAGTGAAACAAATCTAATGCATATATCTAAACCCCTTCGTTATGTCTAAAAATCATTGCATCGAGAACTTTACTATTGCAGTTCTTAGAAGAAACTGAAATTAAGATGTCACCAAAAAAAAAAAAAAAAAAAAAAAAACTGCGATGGAACTGGATCCTAAAGGAGAAGGGGGTGCAAATATATTAATGGTTTTAGTTAACTGTCGGTAATACTTGTCCACAAGTTGCCGGGTCACCTCATCATAATAGTTGTATATGACCCATATACCCGGATGGTAAACAATCTCTTGGAGCTGATACTATAAACAATCTTATAAAGTGGGTTAGTTGGGTGTATTTGACTGTCTGTCAATTGAAAGTAGGGAATGGGGACCTTTATAGATTTTTTCCAGAAAGGTGCATCATTGTTTCAGGGATTGAAAACTAAGAATATATTAGTAGACAATTATAGAACAAAATAAAAATAAAATCCGTATACAAAATCTAATAAAAGATAAAGTTTTGACAGTGGTACATAAGATCAGAATGATGAATAAGTATCATTAATATTGTTGGTTTTTGTGATTTTTTAGTATATATATACATATACAAATAATTAAAATAAAATTCGAAAAATTATAAAAATGAAATTGATAATAGGTGCTCAAACCAAAAGCAAAGTAAAGGAAAACTGGGCCTTCTTTTGACAGTGGTACATAAGATCAGAAACGATGAATAAGTATCATTTATATTGTTGGTTTTTTTTTTTTGAGTTTTTAATATATACATATACAAATAATTAATATACCATTTGAAAAATTACAAAATTGAAATTAATTATAGGTTCCAAAACCAAAAGCAAAGTAAAGGAAAATTGGACCAAAGCTAACGATTATCGATGCCTACTGCCTAGCTATCAACATGGTTAAAGGCATTAAAAGCTTCCTTATCATCTTTCAACTATATACTCTCCTACTGTGCCCAAAGTTAATTACTTTTATTATCTTTTTGTCCTTTTTAAAAATAATCTAATTTACCTTTTGTTTTCCAAGATGGTTTAAATGTCAAGGGGAATAAAATACATGGAATTGCACGAACATTTAGGCTTTTCTTTATTAACCCACAATAAGCATAAAAACCTTTGAAGCTTTTTCCCTTCACAATAATGTCTTCCTTAACAACAAACCTTGGTGGCTTTGATGCATCTTTTTACCATTAAACGTGCATGAGCAGACAATTTACTTTTTATCTGTGAATTTGGATGTAGACCCTTTTACCATTGGCCTCTTATATAAGTATGAATGTATGATGCTGTAAATTCCCATAAGTACCTATCCTATCCGTTAAAGATAAGGTAAATAACGTTTGCATATTTTATAAGTATTTAAATAATGTCATTATAGATAATGTTATTATTCCCCTCAAAAAAAATAATGTCAATATTAATATATAAATAATGCTATGATATTTTAGCACATTTATATAGAGTTAAATATACGATTCAAGTAAATTTTTAAAAATCTTGAATCATTAAAGCCTATCTTGTTCACCACATCAACATTGAGATTATTGTATAGGATATTTTGGACACCTAAATGACTTCAAACTTTGAGAATTTTGATAATGGCTATTATATATAATTCAAATTCAACATAGTACCACTAACTTCAAAGCCATGCATCACCCACTCCCTTTGCTAGACAAGAGTGTTAATGCAATGAAGTTCGCACAATAGGTCCCTAATGTGACCCATACAATACGCAAGGAATTGATTTAGGACATAGATTAATGTGCAAAATTAAAAAAATTTGTAAATATTTATTTACATTAATATCCTCATGGTTAGATGAGTTAAGGGTAAATTTAAGATCCAAACTATCATTTTTCTCATCATTTATGACCTACTTCGTTTTTTTTTTATCGTTTAGAATCCAATATCATATTTTAGTGACAATTTGTAATTATGGTCAAACTGTTGCAGAGCCAGAATTTCGAATTCAGGAGTGCACAACGAAAATAAAAGATATGCAACAATAAGAAAACATTATTTAATATCCATTGTTATACTTCCCAAACTAAGGAAAATATTACATAGCTAATAAAGAAAATCACAAGTGCATTCAACGAGTCAACCAATAAATTGTTATCTAGGTCTATCACTCATCATTTCCTATATTAATTGTTTATATCTAATTTCAGTTTTAAAACTTAATAACCAAGTAAGTCAATCACAAAAATTCACACAATTGCTCAAATGTCACAATTAATTTCAACCAAATAAGATTTTAAATATGCAATATAGGAAATTTTTAATGTAAAAAAAATTTTTTTTTTTTAGTATGACTAGTACTCGTCGTCATGCCGTGGACGGCGTGGGCGGTGCCTTGGTGGTGGCTTGTGTGTCGGTGTGCATGAAGTGTTTTGTTCAAAGTTGCAATGAGGAGGGAGAAAATGTTTGTTAGGTTTTAACAATAACACTAACCACTTATAAGTGTTTTTTCATATTAGAAATAGAAAGTGCAAGATTATGAGGTGCAAGATTTGGAGAGTGTGGGCCCCTTCTTCACTTGGTCTAATAAACAAGAGGGGGAGGAGAGGGTGTATTCCAAGATAGATAGAGTTTTTATTAGAGGTGATCAAACATGGCCCGGCCCGGCCCGGCCCGGCCCGTTTTTGGGCCGGGTTTGGGCAGAATTTTTCGGCCCGCGGGCCGGGCCCGGTCATTTTTTTTTTTGTTTTTGGGCGGGCTTTGGGCAAGCTAAAAACGACTTTTTAGTCTATTTTTTGGCCCGGCCCGTTTTGGCCCGCAAAAGCCCGCTAAGCCCGGCCCGAAATAGCGGGCTTTGGACACAAAAATTCGGCCCGAATTTAGGCCCGGCCCGGCCCGGCCCGGCCAATGGGCAAATTTTTTGGCCGCGGCCCGGCCCGAACCCGGCCCGGCCCGGCCCATGATCACCTCTAGTTTTTATCAATGATGCCTAGCTGGCACAATTTGAAGGCTCTTTGGCTAACTTTCTTCTAGAGAGTGTCTCATATCACTCTCCTTGTATAATTCAGTTGGAAGGCCAACAGGGTGGTACTCCAAAGGCTTTCATATTTTTCAATATGTGGACTAAAGCAGTGGAATTTGAATCCATTGTGGTGAGAGGATGGCAAAAAAAAGCTACTGGATATGCAATGTTTCAAGTTGTGAAGAAATTGAAGGATATGAAAGTGCTGAACAAGAGTAAGTTCTCTAATATTAAGAATGAAGCAGATGTGGCTTATAAGCATCTAATTACAATTCAAAAGCAAATGTAATCAGATCTGAGAAATCCTGAGTTGCAAGCTCTTGAGATTAAAGCCAGGAAGATATACTTGGAGCTGAATCAGGCTAGAATAACCTTCCTTCATCAGAAAGTAAAGTGTGATTGGTTAAAGGGTGGTGACACTAATACTGCTTATTTTCATGCATGCCCGAGAAGAAGAAGAGCTCAAAATCATATATACAGAGTGAAGGACATGAATGGTGAGTGGGCTGATACTAATAGGAAGAAGGTGAATAATAGTGTCCTGAATGAGGGAGTGACATTGAATGAAATCTAGCAAGAGTTCCTGATTCAACCTTTTTGTTGTGAGGATGTGAAGCAAGCCTTGTTCGAAATTGAAGATAACAAGGCACCTGACCCTGATAGGTACTCAAGCCACTTCTTCAAGAAGTCATGGAGTATTATAGGGGAATATATCACTAGGGCTATAGTGGATTTTTTCAGGTCTAGAAAGCTTCTAAGGCAAATAAATAACACTACTCTCTGCCTGATCCCTAAATGTGAACATCCTCAGGATGTCACTCAATTTAGGCCTATTGCTGCTGCAACGTCCTATATAAAGTCATATCCAAAATGCTGTGTAATAGGCTGAAGAAGGTGCTGCTAGATATCGTTGAGCTAGTTCAGAGTGCTTTTGTGGAACAAAGAGTAATTTTTCATAACATATTCATCTGCCAGGATATGTTGAGGCACTATAAAAGAAAGTCTGAGCCAGCTAGATGCACTATGAAAGTTGATCTACGTAAAGCTTATGACTCTCTTGATTGGGAATTCATTAGAGAATTGTTAATAGGTTTGAAGTTCCCTGAAAAACTTGTCAAAAGGGTAATGTTATGTGTGACTACCCGTAGTTATTCATTGAGTATCAATGGGAAGCTGTGTGGTTTCTTTCAAGGTAAGAGAGGGTTGAGGCAAGGGGATCCTATCTTCCCCCCTCTTGTTTGTCATTGCTATGGAATATTATTCAAGGTTGATGAAGAAAATGCAGAAGAAGGCATAATTTGAGTTTCACTACAGATGCTCTGAGCTGAAGCTTACACACCTGATATTTGCAGATGAATTGATGCTTTTCTGCAACGGTGTGACTCAATCTGCAATTATGATGAAGAGAGTTCTAAAGACTTTCTCACCTACATCTGGTCTGTGTGATAGCCAAGAGAAAATAACAGTCTACTTTGGCTATGTGAAGGAGGAAGTTCAACAGAGAATCCTTCAAGTTATTGGGTTTTAGAAAGGGTCTTTCCCATTCAGGTACTTAGGGGTTCCTATCACCTGAAAAAGGATCTCTAAGGCAGATTGTGAAATGTTGGTGGATAAGATATTAAAGAGGCTTGTTTGCCTGAGCTTTAGACACCTATCATATGATGGAAGAGTGACCTTGATAAATGCATTGCTTATGAACTTACACACTTACTGGGCACAAGTGTTTTTGTTGCCTAAAGGTGTGCTGGAGGCAGTTTCAAGGATATGCAGGGCATATTTATGGGAAGGAAATGTGTATTCTTCTAAACCTCCACCTATAGCCTGGAAGGATGTGTGTTATGCTAAAAATAGAGGAGGTTTAGGTATTAGGGAGTGCATAAGTTGGAATATAGCAGCAATTGGTAAGTATGTATGGCAAATAGCTAATAAAGCTAATTTGTTATGGATCAAGTGGATCCATTTAGTGTATATTGATGCTGAATGGTGGGAATATAGAGCTCCAGTGAATGCTAACTGGTGCTTGAAGAATATTTGTAAAATTAAGGAGCTGTTGAGACAAGCCTACACTGGAAATAGGTGGCTAAATTCTGATGAAAAATACACAATCAAGGCAGGATATCACTGGTTGCATCCAGAAGGAGAGAGAATTACATGGCATAATTGGGTTTGGAATTCTTTTAATATGTTCCCAAACACTCGATCATATCTTGGATGGTTGTTAAAGGCAAGCTAAGGACTAGAGACAAGCTGGTGGTTGTGGGGGTGAGTAGTGACAGTAGTTGTGCCTTGTGCTACCAAGCTACTGAAGATTGCCAACATCTGTTCTTTAGATGTCCTTTTAGCAAGATGGTGTGCTCTGGTCTTATGCAACGGTTAGGCATAAGAGTTTTAGCAGATAAGAGTGTATATACACTGGAAGAAATGGGGTACAAATTATGGGAGTAAAAGAAGGCAGAAGATTTGCTACGCTACTTTGGCTGCAGCAGTATATGATGTGTGGAAGGCTAGGAACAGTGCAGTGTGGGATTTCAAGGTTCCTCGTCCTGAAGTTATTATCAAAGGCATATAGAGAACTGTATGCAGTAGAGTGCAACACCAGGTGATAATAAAGTGGTTTAGAGAGGATATTGAGTGGTTAGAGAAGTTAGTTACAGAGGCTAACTAAATTAGGTTATGA